>NC_034189.2:38840690-38895690 GCF_002021735.2 Oncorhynchus kisutch
TTCAAACCTATGATCTTCCGTTCTCTATCCATGGAATTATTCCACTGTGCAACCAGGATGGCACTGCTGTAGCATGCCATGCTTTTTTAAAACTCATACAGAGCTGTTCATTTTAGTCTATTCAAACAGACCCCATTTCAAAGGAAACAAGCACTCATTAAGATCAGGTGTGGCCAATTACACAGCTGAACACACTTAACAAGATAGAGGACAGAGAGTTTTGTTGACGCTGAGAACGGAATGCAAATGTTGAATAACATGCTCAGAGCGTTCTTTGAACATTACTAATGTCTTCTTGGGGTTTTCATGGAAAGTTTTCTTAATGAAAACATAGAAAACATTATGCTGAAGTACTGAAATTCCCACAGAAAGAAATTGTTTCTTCACATTCTCTGAACAATTTGAGAACATTACTTTAAATAGAACCATGGGGAAACGTTATGCTGATGTACAGAAATTCCTACCTAAGAAACATATGGTTCTCAGAATGTTATGTGCTAGCTGGGTATCCTGCACCATTCCCAGAATGTTGTTGGAATCAGCGGAGGCTGCTGAGGGGAGGACAGCTGATAATAATGTCAGGAATGGAGTGAATGGAATTCCACCTATTCCACTCCAGCCATTACCACAAGCCTGTCCTCCCCCATTAAGGTGCCACCAACCTCCTGTGGTTGGAATATTGTATGTAAATCAACCATAGGACAACCACGCTCTCACCAAGCTCTAAGAAACATAGGATTCTCCGAGCGTTTTGTGCCAGCTGGGGGAAAAGGTGTTTACCTGGGGATTAAGTTGAGATGAAGGAAACATGTAAATGTAGCCTAGCGTTGCTCTATAGCACTGTGCTCCTCCTTCCTCTTGTCATACTACTCTCTTTGTCTTCCAGTTGCTGCACCTCCACGGATTATCACTCTTTGAAGATTACTTGTTTGCAACTCGCACCGAGCCCTCTAAAGGAACAAAAGTGGACATTTTACAGATAAATCGGTTTAGCGTAGCAGATGTTCAAACTGTAACCACCGTGGAGAATTGCGTGGGAATACGTGTTTACCAGAAACTCACCCAACCAACAGGTAAAAAGCAAATGCAGTGTTTCTTGCATGTTTAGAAGATAGGTGTGTGTGTGTGTGTGTGTGTCGTGTGTGTGTATGTGTCGTGTGCCTGGTATCTACCCTCGTCTCCTATCTCTCTCTGCAGTCAGGACTCATGCGTGCGATCCCGATCCGTCCGGAAGAAAAGGAGGATGCTCTCACATGTGTCTGCTCAGTGGAAGTTACAAATCCCGATCCTGTCGCTGTGGAACAGGCTTTGTACTGGGAAGTGACAGAAAATCCTGCAAGAGTAAGTTCATATTAGGGCATATTATGTCATGTGTTGACGGTCATAGTGTCAGTCAGGGGCAAAGTAACGTCCATAATTAGTGACAGCGCCCACGTGAACAAAACGCCTGCAACTTTGCTCCAGTGCACTCCTCTGTCAGGTTTCCTGAACATCACATTTAGTCAACCCAAACAGCATCTCATTCTCTGCCTGCCACTAATGACTGGAGAAAAAGCCCAATTCAACATTGTTTTGGTCAGCAGCAACGCTTACCGTTAACTCAAGCGTTGCTTTGGCAAAGACTCCTTTTGGAGAAAGGGATTGATTGATTTGATCAGGTTTAATCAGCAGAACTAAATCTTGCTTTAATTTAGGTCATTGTAATTAGCTTATTATACTTGGTCTTAGGATACATTTTTTCAAATAGTTGAATTTACTGTGTTCGTTGGAAGAAAAGCTTATTATGTCAATTAATTATACACTGGCAGTGATCAGGGTGAAGAAGTTTAGTAGCTAGTGGTTTGTTTATGTAAACTTCATAACACTTCCTATAAGCACCCTCTTCATAATGCATTTTAACCTCCCTCTGCAGAGCCTATGAATGAGGTATTCCTGTTCTACGGACGAGGGAGACCCGGTGTCATCCGAGGCCTGGACCTGAATAGCAAGTCGGAGGCTGAGCACATGGTACAGATTGACAATCTTGTAAACCCTCGGGCGATCGGCTTCCATGCAGAGACCAGCCACATCTACTTTGCCGACACAACCAGCTTTCTGATTGGCCGACAAAGACTGGATGGGACCAATCGAAAAACGATCCTTAAAGATGGTCAGTCCATTCAGATGGTTCTGTTTGTTAAGTAACAACTTCAAGTGACCTTTAGATGAGATATTCCAGTATTTACAGTCCCTGGTTCGAATCCAGGCTGAATCACATCCGGCTGTGATTGGGAGTCCCATATGGTGGCGCACAATTGGCCCAGCATCGGCCGTGTTTGGCCGGGATAGGCCGTCATTGCAAATAAAAATGTGTTCTTATCTGACTTGCCTTGTTAAAAAAAATGTTTTTTTTTAAAGATATATAATTTGGCCCATGCTTTGGTTGAGAGTTTCCATTTAGAAGTGGTGTGAACTATTCTAGTCTCTAGTTAGCACATTTTCTCATACAACTTCCCCTGAACATAATCGAGCATCTGACGCAATTACGCAAGATTTAAATTATGGGATTATGTGAGTATAGAAGTCCTATGTCTTCTTTACGTCCCGACTGTAGCATGTACCTGTACACCTCTGTACACAAATGAATCATACTTTAAAAGGTCTTATTAAAGTTGTGTCCCCGAATTAGGTCGATCTCTAATACCCAAAAGCTTTCTGTGTAAGCAGCACTATTTTTGCATGGCTATTGTTGTTGTGTGTGATTAATATATCTGCTACAGTAGATTCTGGAACAATGCTTTGGGGTTTCGATTCCATTAACGAGGATCTGGAGACAGTGATAGATTACGCTCCTGCAGGGATGATCAAGTAGAGGATAACAACAGCATACTCTATGCATTACATTATTATTTTTTGACTCACATCCTGTCCTAGACCTTGATAACGTGGAGGGGATCTCAGTGGACTGGATAGGGAACAACTTGTACTGGACAAATGACGGCTACAGAAAAACAATCAACGTTGCCAGATTGGAGAAGGCTGCACAAACAAGGAGAACTCTGTTAGAAGGAGATATGTCTCACCCCAGAGCGATCGTGGTGGACCCTTTGCACAGGTGAGTGTGTCTTTTGCAGTTGACACCCTGATAAGGTCACCTTATGTAGTGACGTTTCAATAGATATTGGTTTGTACAGAAGATGCTAGGACCCCATTTTTGGTACTGTTTTGAGTAAATCAACTCTCGATTCAATCCGTGATAGATCTGTGTTATAGCACTCTTGACATTTAAAGGTCATTTTCACTTGAGACGACATATGCAGCGTTTACGAGAATGCGGTCTCTGCAAATGCTGAAACTTGACAAAGTGCGATTGGATTGAATCGCGGCCTAAATCTCCATCTGAGGAAAGGAGCTGAGTTTGGACACAGTTCTCGGTCAGTTAATTATAAAAATGAGCTTAAAGGTGAGATGGGAGACTGAAATGCTGTGAATTGCTTTTCTGGCAAAAATGTAAGTAGTGTGTTGCTCTCTGGTATGAGAGGCTTAACAGTTTCAGAGCAGACTAGCGTCTGCTGCTTTTCGGGAACTTTAGAGTGATTTGATATTCACACATTTCGTGTCATGTCTTAAAAAATATATATGCCCTGAGTATACCAAACATTAGGGACACCTTCTGACCTCAGAACAACCTCAATTCGTCTGGGCATGGACTCTACAGGGTGTTGTAAGTGTTCCACAGGGATGCTGGCCCATGTTGACTCCAATGCTTCCCGCAGTTGTGTCAAGTTAGCTGGATGTTTTGGGTGGTTGACGATTCTTGATATACACGGGAAACTATTGAGCATGAAAAATCCAGCAGTATTGCAGTTCTTGACACAAGCCGGTACGCCTGACACCTACTACCATACCCCGTTCAAAGGCACTTACATATTTTGTCTTGCCCGTTCACCCTCTGAATGGCACACATACACAATCCACGTTTCAATTGTCTCAAGGCTTTAAAATCCGTATTTAACCTCTTTCCTCCCCTCCATCTACACTTATTGAAGCAGATTTAACAAGTGACATAAATAAGGGATCATAGCTTTCTCCTGGGTTCACCTATTCAGTCTATGTCATGGAAAGAGAAGGTGTTCTTAATGTTTTGTATACTCAGTATTATTTGGGCTAAATGATCTATCTCTCTATGCTAAACCATCATATTGATAATTCATTTTGTCTGGTTTTCAGCTGGATGTACTGGACAGACTGGGAGGAGGATGAGGTGAACGATAGTGTTGGCAAGATAGAGAGAGCCTGGATGGATGGATCCCACCGGCAGGACTTTGTCACTTCTGACATCCTGTGGCCTAACGGACTCACTTTAGACCATGGCTCCAGTAACATGTACTGGTGCGATGCTTATTATGACCACATAGAGAAAATCTCCCTCGACGGTACCCACAGAACGGTTAGTAAATGAGTGAGTGTTCTTTTCTACTGATCAAGACGATACAATCAACAAATATGCATAGTGAACATGTACATTTATTTTCAATATTTGTATGGTTGCAAATACATGACCTCGTCAAAAAAAATCGGTTTTAACTGTGAATTATTGTCTAACGTGTTCTTTGTTTCTTTTCTCCAAAGGTGGTGTATAACGGCAAAGAATTAAACCATCCCTTTGGAATTTCCCTGCACCAGAATTCCGTTTTCTGGACAGATTACATGAACGCCTCTATTTTCCAACTGGACTTGCAGTCAGGGCAGGTTGCTCTTATGAGAAGTGAGAAACCTCCTCTTTTTGGGCTATCTGTGTACGATGCTCAACGGCAGCAAGGTAAATACACCATCACACTATCATTGTCATGCACCAAAACGATTTAAATACAAGACTGGCTCACTTTTTGTAATATAAACATATAAGAGACGAGGGGATGTAATCATTATGTACAGTACAGCATCCCTGTGTCTCTCAACCCTCTGAAACCAATTTTTTCAGTATATCAAACCTGATGAGATGGTGAACTGAGATGACCTTTGAAGAAATTACATCACTGAAAATGGCTGAAGTACTAAACTTGGGCTTTGCTCCAGCCACGGAGTTTGAAATGCATGACAGTTAATAAATCAGAAGATTCTCTTTCAATGTTTCCCTTTTAGCATATTTGATATGCCGCAACTCAGGCCCCCAACAGTAGGGGGTCAGGCATATTTTAGTCTATCTGGTGCTAGCCCTCTCTTACAACCAAACCTCTCATAGCCACGGAGGACGAGTCATGAACAAAGAGAGAGACCAATGATTGATTCAATGGGAATTGAATCTGAGGCAGTCCTCAAATGTACACCGACTCTAATCCTTTAAGAGCTCCTTATAGTTACCCCAGGCCGTGTTTCCAGACTCAGCTGCACTGGGCTCGTCATGACAACAGTCATCGGTTGGCACATTGAAGCACCTGTCTGTACTGTCTCTCACTACCCCAAAAGGAACGCTGAACTCGGCTGGGTGCCACCCACCTCAGCCTTCACCGCGCCTTCATATGCCTTCTTTTACCTCAGCCTTCATCCCTCCTTTTTTTAACAACCCTTCATATCCCCCTCTCCAAATACAGTTTCATCGACTTCAAGGGGGATGTGTCAAAGGATCCGTCAGACGCATTGTTCCGTTTTCATCTGATGTTGTCGCTCAGGCTTTTTGTAGCAGCGGGGTATGGATGATTCTGCCTTTGGCTGAGTCATGTGAACAGTCGCTCTGCCTGGCATGCGGATAGGAATATAGACGTGTAGCCATTTTAATCGACGAACGTTTTTGAATAGAGTATTTGGTACAATAGCGTCATTGCCTCTAGGATCATACATCTGCTAGTATTACAGTTTTGAGTTATGTCATTGTCTTCCTAATAGGTTGCATTATAAAGGCTACAGCTGCCCCGAAAAATGAGCAGATTTAGCCTACTTTGGTTTATCTAATTGATCTTTAGGTGACAATGCGTGTGGGGTTAATAATGGTGGCTGCGGTAGCCTGTGTCTGGCCATTCCCGGTAGCAGAGTGTGTGCCTGCGCTGATAACCAGTACCTGGACAAGAATAACCTCACCTGCTCCTGTAAGCCCTGTCAAATACACTCTTGTCTCAAACATACAAGGCCCGTTCAGCCTGACACTCCACATCAATGACCAAGGCAATCAATAGCAATAAATGACAGCAGATAAGATATGGTCATGTAGAACTCAAAATCCCAGTATTGATTTTGAATGCCAGCATATAACATAAAATAAATGTTTCCTGAGTTGTGGCTCTTTTGAGGAATATGTTCTGCAGAGTGTGAAGATGGGCCAGCAAGTGGATGTATGTGTGTGCTTGCAGCCACATTGGGAGATTCAGGGGACCACGGGGAGCCACAGAGATGTGGGAATGAAGAGTTCCAGTGTAGGAACCAGCGTTGTGTCCAGGCCTCCTGGAAATGTGATGGGGACCGTGACTGTTTGGACGGAAGTGATGAGGAACCGTACATCTGCTGTAGGGGTCTTATTCTGCATGTTAGAAAACATATCTCATTTTGCATTTGTGGAGAATAGGACATGTCCCAGAGACATTTTTGTGAATTAATTAATTTGAAATTAACAACATACATCATCTATGCAAGACTGAAATTGCTAGGCTTACTTTTTTTTGTCATGCTTTCTAGCTATTTATCCAATGTCTATGATCGAATCAAATACATGTTTATTTGTCACATGTGCTGAATACAACAGGTATTTCACCTTACAGTGAAATGCTTACTTACAAGCCCTTAACCAACAATGCAGTTTTAAGAAAAACAAGAAATAAAAGTAACAAATAATGAACATTAATATGAATGCATGACAGTTGACATCAAAGACTAAATACCAAAGCAATTTTGCCCATTTTTACAGATAATCGTAGTTGCCCTGCGGATCAGTTCAAGTGTCTGAACAACCGCTGCATCCCCAAGAGGTGGCTCTGTGACGGGACCAACGACTGTGGGAACAACGAGGACGAGTCCAACTTCACCTGCTCTGGTATGCCGCTGTCTGCTCTACTTAGAGGCTCGTCTAGCTCATATGGACCAGGATGCAACTGCCAGATTCCATGTTGTAGAACAAACTTGGGTGATCTCCAAGTTTCTCCAACGAGATAGTCATTTGGGAGAGGTTCTGTCAGACCAGAGGCCATTGGAGAATACACAGAGAGGAGAAGACAACCATTACACGATTTATACATACACTACTGCATGATTTCCCGTGGTGGTGGGGGACCTGTATGCCCCAATGGCCTCTGTGTGCTGCTGCACATCATGAATGTATCTATATACTGGGATAATTCATCATCTTCTCCATCCAGAAGACTTGACCAGGATATGCACACCTCCTCTGGGGGACATAAGGGGTTTTTGTTAGGGGATGTAGAGGAGAAATGTTTTTGTTTTCACTTCATCCTTATCAATGAGTTTCAGTTGCCAGATGTTGACACAACGCCGGATCCTGGACACGGATGGGATGATTCCACGAGAAAGAAAATGGCGATTTTATATGAACGATATCCGGGTGTCACGTTTTTACGTTCACTTTCTTTGATCGCTGTGAATAGATTGATTGCTGGGAATAGAATACGAGCCAATTCTCTAGGACGACCAGTCACGGAGAAACCAAATACAGATGCCTTAGCGCTAAAGAAAAGATATCCAACACACATGTTGGCTGTCTATGTGGAATCAAACGTTCCAAAACACAGAGCATGAACAGTAAACGCAAAATATTAGACATGGCTTATAATTGTCACATACTATCATGATGTATATTCACTCACTGAAATAGCCTAGGCCTAGTCGATGCACTTTATTTAAGTACTTTTTGAGACCATACTGGTAATGAAAAGCACTAATGTAAATGTTGCATGATAGAAAAACGACGTTCAGTGTAATAAAAGGCTGTTTTATTATCACTATAAATGTTTTCAGCGGGATCATGCCGAGCAGACCAGTTCTCCTGTGAGAACGGGAGATGCATCCCAGAGTCCTGGCGCTGTGACAGGGATGACGACTGTGGGGACCACTCTGATGAGACCGCCTCTTGTGGTGAGCTTCTGGACAAGTTTCCAATTGGCTCATGAAGCAGTCCATTGGACAAGGAATTCTTAGTGATATGTTAGCGTGGGCATTTTCTTATGATATCAACATTAGCCTAACATTTCAGAAATCATTCACAATGTTTGTGAGACTTTGTCTGTCGTTGCATTATATCATTCCACTGTAAGCCTGGTCTTTCACCTACCCATCTTGTTAATTCAATTTAGCATGTAGGCTAGCCTCCGGGCATGGTCTGACATACTCTGGAGCAGACAACTCAACACGGAGATGGAGACAAAGGCTTTTAATATTTAAAATGTGAAATAGCTGGGACTCTCCCTGTCATAATTATATCTTCCTTCTCTGAAACAATAGCATGCATGGGCTTTCAAAGATATAGATCTGGGATTGGCAACTGACTCAATCCCCCCACCCCCCCACCCCCATCCCTTACTGTTGTTAGTACACAAGATGCAATTTGTGCATCAGCAATATTTCTCTTGTTATGTCAGTCACTGACAGTCACACAATTAGCCATGTCAGCTAACATTTTTATATTGGTAAGTTAGTCTAGTGTCAAATTACCGACCGGAGGGCCTATCATGGATTTTGTTAGTCACTCTTACTCAGATATCATATTCACAATTTTCTCTATCCTATGGCAAAATGTGTAGATGTGCAGGAACTTAGCTGTAAAACTGCACATTTTCCTCTGGGATGATGGTGTTGATGAAGGCCATGACCAGCCTTTCAAAGCTTTTCATGGCTACAGATGTGAGTGCTACTGGGCGGTAGTCATTTAGGCAGGTTATCATGGTGTTCTTGGGCACAGGGGCTATGGTGGTCTGCTTGAAACATGTAGGTATTACAGACTGGGTCAGTGAGAGGTTGAAAATGTCAAAGAAGACACAAATGCATGTTCAAACAGGTTCAAAGACAGCCACTACACAAGCACATGAACCCCAAATGACCTTTTCCCAGGTCAAGTATCCCACAGTGTAAATACACCCTCTTCGAGGCGAGGATACATCTAACAGTACTGTGTATCACCATCACCACAGTTGTTAAAGCCAAAGTAAAGTAATTATCTGATATCACCTTCTCCACAAGTTTGAGATCATAGGGAAAAGTAACAGGCAGTAGAACAGTCTGCAAAAACAATCAGCAAGAACAATTTCAACCTTCGCTGTGAATGATACTTTTCTGTTACCTCTGGTGCTACTTATAAACAGCTTCACTTCACAAGTACAAGCAGAGACAGACAGTGTTCACAGTAATTACAATTCGCTCACTCTCATTTTTGTAACTTCAGAATTCAAAGGCAATGCCAACTCACATAACTGTGCCAATGTCTCCTGCATCCAATGTGTAACAATAAAAGATGTTTACCCACACTGTTTCTGAGGTTTTCAGTTCATGCATTGTGTAAATTGCTGGCCAATGTGATTCTGGACAGTTGAAAATCGATCAATTCCTGTCATCAAAAGTGCTTTGTTAGAAAAAAAAAACAAATTGAAGTCCAAACCTCTTGTATTACAACAATGACACTGTTTTTCTTCTTTCTTTCTTGACAGATTTCCCCACATGTGAGCCCCTCACACAGTTCAGCTGTTCCAATGGAAGGTGCATTAGCGTGAAATGGCACTGTGACTCAGGTGAGTGGCACTTTTCTGTGAACACTCTCTTTTTACAGTTCCATTTTCTATCTCAGTGTGAAAAACGGCCTGATTTGAAATGACCTCATTACAACAACCAAAATGTATTGTAATCTGGTTGTAACAGCATCATTTCAACCAGTTTTCCCTACTGGGAAAATGCCATGGGATGGAACCGCATTCTCAGGAAGCAGCTTGCTGGATGAACACATTTCACTTTCTCTGACCCACTCTGTGACTCTTGCACTGTTTCTTAATCTCTCTTCGGTCTGTTTCCCCCCTCTTCCATCTGTTCCCCCTCTCTTCCGTCTATTCCCCCTCTCTTCCGTCTGTTCCCCCTCTCTTCCGTCTGTTCCCCCCCTCTTCTGTCTGTTCCTCCTCTCTCTTCCATCATTTCCCCCTCTCTTCTGTCTGTTCATCCTCTCTCTTCCATCATTTCCCCCTCTCTTCTGTCTGTTCATCCTCTCTCTTCCATCATTTCCCCCTCTCTTTTGTCTGTTCCCCCTCTCTTCCATCATTTCCCACTCTCTTCCATCATTTCCCACTCTCCCATCATTTCCCCCTCTCTCCCATCATTTCCCCCTCTCTTCCATCATTTCCCTCTCTCCCATCATTTCCCTCTCTCTTCTATCCTTTTCCCTTCTCCCCCCCTTTTCCCTTCTCCCCATCATTTCCCCCTCTCCCCTTCCTTTCCCCCTGTCTTCCATCCTTTTCCCATCTCCCCATCCTTTCCCTCTCTCCCTTTCCACCTCACCCAGATGATGACTGTGGGGATGGTAGTGACGAGGTGGGTTGTGTCCATGCCTGTTCCAGTGCCCAATTCCAGTGTGCCAGTGGGAAGTGTATCCCTGACCACTGGGCCTGTGACGGGGACGATGACTGTGGGGACAACAGTGATGAGGACACCACATGCTCTGGGACAGGTGAGAGGAAAAACAAACTAACTTCTCACTCTTCTATCTGCCTCATGGGACAATCCCTTTGGATTGAAGTCTTAGATCTGTGAAGGTGTAAAGGACTTGGGGAATATGCTCAATATAGTCTTTGAAATGGGGATGCTATTCATCACACTTCAAGGGATGCAGTTAGGAATATGGGTTTGAGATGTACAATAACTGTCTTTGTAAAAATAGACCTTACCCAAGAAAGAAGTACTTTATTTGCTGAAGTGCGGAGCCCTAACTGAACTCTGTACTTGTAAATGTATGTTTATCTCTCTGAACCTCTGTCTCTCCTATAGCCCCGGTATCAGCTGATGACTGCAGCGGAGATGAGTTCCATTGCCGGGACGACGGTGGCACCTGTATCCCCGAGCGCTGGAGGTGTGACGGGGACAAGGACTGCGAGGACGGGAGTGACGAGGCAGACTGTGAAGGCACCAGCAGAATGTGCGACCCGCACGCAAAGTTCACCTGTCAAACCTCAGGTACGGCACTGAGGCTGCTGTGAAAACACTTTCGAAAAGCTGCACACTCTGTGGCTCTAATGCAGCGCGTACTGTATAATTAAATACCCATGTTTAACTGTCGAAAGCTACACTGCTTTCATCAAGGTTTCATCTGGACTGTATAGCTACTGTGACCTACACACCAAGCTCACCTGTAAAATCTCAGCGGCCATGTTTTTAAATGTCGACCTCTCAGTTATTACCATAGACATACATTTCTTTGATTTATCTCTGGTTATTACCCTCAAATTGTCTTCATTTGTGTCCTTGGTGTACAGGCACACATTGGGAAGCTGATGTAAGCCGATAGGGTTAGCATTCACACACAATGGTGAGAAAAAGCCAGAGCGCCTTTCATGTATTTTATGATACCCGCAGGGCATCTTGTAGACTTCTCCTATGCTTTATGATGTAGGCATGACAGTAAAATGGGAACACTTGGGGGTATTTAATGTGACTCCTAAAACAGTTCCACATGGTTGTGGTAAATCAATCTGGCCCAGGAGTTGCAGATTTAGCAAGTAAGTAAGTTGAATGAGGTGTGTGTGTGTATATAAGGTAATATTATTGGGCCAATAGTTCAGTGGAATTGATATGAGTCATCTGCAAGGTACACTGTGTTATATATCATTGGTCTTAAAGTGGAGAATTCACAAGGGAAAAGCCTCTGGCTTTTAGTTCACTGGTCTCACTGTGTTAAAAGTCTTAATATACATCATTCACTTACCATGCAAACTTCAATCAAATGTCATTATTCCCAATTCACATACCTGTATACTTTATTTCGCTTTTTCAGTCGGCTATCTAACACCATTTTCAAAGAGCCCACAGCGTCCGATTACCAAAGACGCTCGCTCCTCCAAAACTATTCAATCCTCCTATAATGCCATATCAACTGCAATTTTTTTTGGGGGGGGGAGAATCTCCTTCGCATATAAGCGACGATACAATTGTCATGGGGCCTAGTATTTCGTATAGACGTGTGAATGTGATGCTTAAAAGACATTGAGGCTTACGTGTGCACACAGTGCCATGGAACGAGGGAAGCGATTTATGATATCGTGACCCGGTCCGACTTAGAAATATTGTTGTCTTTTTTGTTTAATTAGATTAAAACAAAACTATTTATAAAGATTCACCGTCCATGCGTTTATGGTGATAATGACTGAATACAATGCAATTTCTGGAGAAGTGCAAATATGATCTGTAAGATGGTTCCATGATGTTTATAAAACGTTACATTTGCGAGCAGTATAGCAGTGAGTGGACATCCCCCCCCCCCCCCCCCTTTCTCTTTACATTGGATCTTTATCCAGCTCCTGTGAAACGTCTGGATGTGCGTAAAACAGTCTAAATTGCCTGTATTATATGCCGACAGGGAGCATTGTGCCTGTAACTGTATTGAGACATGGCCTATTTATAACAAGTTGTTTCGATTTTTATTCAAATTTGCTAAGAATTATACACGGTCTTTTCAGGCCTTAGTAAGTAGCCCAGTGAATTTTTAATCTTGCATATTGACTACGTTTGGCATGTACATGCCCAGACTACAATGCTCAGTGGGGATAGCCCCTATATCTGAGTGAATGCAGTAGAAAAGGTTTAACAATGTATTTCTATATGGAAGCAATGCAAATAGTACAGTGTGAAATGCAAAAAAATGTTCAACATATTTAGCAAATATGGAGCAGGCTATTTAACGAACTTGGCTATAACGGATTTCCGCCAGCACTAAGATTCACCATTGCGTTAGGTTTGTTAAAATAGATCCCCCCTCAGCGTGGATTCTGAAACAGCTTCATTAGGATGCTAGCTTGGAATCACAGTATTTTGTGAAACACTCCAAAACACTCCCAAATTAAAGCGAACAGAAAGAACATACCTCCAACAATAGATCAACATACTGTTGTTTGAATTGAAATAATTGGCAGACTCAGCTCTGATCTGTATTCACTGTGTCCGTCCAGACTAAGCTGACTGCCTTACGCTGAGGCAGACAAAGTATAGCCTTTGAAAATATATAGGAGACATCCCAAATGACACCCTATTCCCTATACAGTGCACTACTACAAATAGTGCACTATATAGGGAATAGGGTGCCATTTGGGACAGAGAGATAGCCTTTCATTAGGCCTCATTGCAAACCACATGTTTATTCCAGGGTTTCCTCATCAATAACACGGATTAAAGCTGAGGTGGGCTGCCTCTCACTCCATACACTACTTTCTTCTGATGCCTATAGGGCTTGTATTCCTCTGCTTTTCAGGATTCCTCTGAGACTGTGGTTTTTACCTCGCTGCTTCCAATAATTGCTTCCTGTTTCCTGCAATTGTTTCTAAAAGCTTCTATTTCCAATCACTTTAGAAGCATTTCACCAACTACCTAGACTCAGCAGAATTGCTTCATTCGATGGTATTGACAGTTTAGTCTTGGGTATCACTATGACAATTTTCTCACCAGCTTTTTTCTGATAGTTTCCGTTCTCTCCAAGAAAATGGACAATCAATTCTTATTTTTGTACTTACGGTTGAAATGTGGGTTTTGTAATCATTCACCATTTTCTTACAAGGACAAAATTAGAACATTCTTGCAAATTTGTCCCTTGCCTCATCACCATCTCTCCCTATTTCTCCCCACACAGGCAAGTGTATCAGTAAGAGCTGGGTGTGTGACGGGGACCATGACTGTGAGGATCTGTCTGATGAGGAAGGCTGTGAGACGTCGCCCTGTAAGCCCCCCAGATACCTCTGTGCCAACGACACCTCCGTCTGCCTGCCTCCCGAGAGCATCTGCAACGGGAGATACGACTGCTCTGACCACTCTGACGAGGGACACTTCTGCGGTGTGACCTTTGTTCAGATCACTTCTCAACCAATTCTCTTGGTCCCATTTCTCTCACTTGAGTCAATTCTCTCGGTCCCCACTTCAATTCATTATTAAATATCGTTCCGTTTCTTTTTCTCACTTCATTCTATGCTTTCTCCGCTAGTCTGACCAGAAAATGTATGTTGACAGACCGTGTTGAGCTGTTGTAAATCAGCAGCAGTGCTTACTTTGGCATCGTCCATCTGTCCTCTTATTCTCCACTGAACTCAGGGAGAACCTCGGGGAGAACTGTTGAGACTGAAGAGCATGTATAACTCTTGCTGACCAAGACCCTTAGTTTTCTCTGGAAACACTCCAAAGTCAACAGGGAAGAGACAGAGGAGACATATTTAATAGTGAAGGGGATTATGGTTTATGACAGAGACGAGCCTTTTGTTTTGGACCACATGGGCTAGATGATCGTGGCAGTGGGGTCAGGCTTAAGCAATGTTGGTGGGGGTTAGGCCAGATGAATGCCTGATGTTCACACGAATGACCTGCCCAGGGATTACCACACGACACTTTGTCCCATAGAAAAAAAAAATGCGAAGACAGATGTGTCAGGAAAGATGTGTTCACTTTCTTGTGGGGTATTGAGCCCCTATGACACTAGTCGACGAGGACGTGCAGTACATCGGTCTCCATTTAACACTACCCTCTGACTTTCCTGCCATACATCTGTCTGTGAATCAATCTGCTCTCCTCTCATCTCCTTTCTTCGTCTGCTTCTTTCACCAACTCAGACGATTGCATTTTGGGTAACGGCGGCTGTAGCCACCAGTGTGCAGTGGCTCCTGGGAGGGGCGTGGCGTGCTCCTGCCCGCCGGGGCTCAGTCTAAGCCCAGACAGCAGGACGTGCCAGACCCTGGACCACTGCTCCAGGCACCTCAAGTGCAGCCAAGTGTGTGAGCAGTACAAAGCAACCGTCAAGTGTTCCTGCTACCCAGGCTGGAGGCTGGAACTAGATGGGGACAGCTGCCAGAGTACAGGTAGCTGGTGTTAAGCTCTGTGTGACATGGCTGATAAGTCTTTCTGACACATACCTGCGCTCTGTGGAACTGCCCAATGACAGCCCTTAGAAATGAGAATTCCCGATTCTATTTCTGTGTTCCTGTGTGTCTCAGTCAGTAGAGCATGGCGCTTGCAATGCCAAGGGTCATGGATTTGACCTGCTGGGAGCAACCATAAGTAAAATGTATGCACGCACGACAGTAAGTCACCTTGGATAAGAAGCCTCTGCTAAATGACATATACTGTATTATTATATTCTATGGGACAGACATCACTTACCCTTGTGCCTTGAATCCAACAGATAAAAAGCAATGTGATAAATTGGTTATATTATCCTAATTGTACTTTCTATTCTAAAGCAGTTATTTGGGACATTCCGTTTATATAGTAGTTAAATAGTTTGGAAGCAGTACCCAATGAGCATTGGCCGTTTATACGCCAGTAGCTTTCAGGCCTTTTTTTTCTCTGCATCAATTTCTCCCAGTTATTTAATGTAACATCTGGCAATTGTATTGAATAAGCTAGGTTTTCCCATCTAAAATGTTACACTTTCGATTGGAGATGAATCCTCCAAAGGTTTCTGTACTCATTTTATGACAGAACATTTGCTGAACATGACAGAGTTGCTATTCTAGCAAAGAAACACGACAGTTATTTGTGTATGTGTGTGAGAATCTGTAGTAGTATGCAATATTTATTGTCAAAAATGTATTTCTTGACTTATTTGTTGTCTCCTTCCTCAGATCCCTTTGAGGCATTCGTCATCTTCTCCATCCGCCATGAGATCAGGAGGATCGATCTCCACAGGCGAGACTACAGCCTTCTAGTTCCTGGTTTGAGGAACACGATCGCCTTAGACTTCCACTTCGATCAGAGTCGACTCTACTGGACCGATGTGGTTGAGGATAAGATATACAGAGGGAAGCTGCTAGGCTCTGCTGGTAGGAGCACATAGAATTTGGTTGGAAATGTGTTTTGGTTAAGCTGAGTTGTCGATGTTTAATTGAGGTCGTAGGGAAAGTGTTGCATTCGTTATATTTAGTTCTCCTTTTAGCTCCACTGAAGACTTCCTAAACCTAAGCCTTTTTTTACCTGTGTTTCAGCACATCCTCTTACCTTCTTATGTGTTATTATGTTGGTCTTTTACTGTCATTGGTTCCTTACAGGTGTGACAGGGATTGAAGTGGTGGTCCAACATGGATTGGCTACTCCGGAGGGTTTGGCCGTTGATTGGATAGCAGGGAACCTGTATTGGATCGACAGCAACTTAGATCAGATAGAGGTGGCCAAACTAAACGGGGAGCTCCGGACCACACTGATCGCCGGAGGGATGGAGCACCCACGAGCCATCGCTCTGGATCCTGAGCAGGGGTTAGTTATCTCTGAGTGAGTGAGTGAGTGAGTGAGTGTACCCTTTAACAAGGATATGCATTTCTTACATAATCCTGGTTTGCTATGAATGACCGTAGGGTGAGGTTGACTTGATTCTGATTCATCCTTAATCCATTACACATGGATGATAATTCTTATTTGATTATTTTGTGGTTTAGAATTATTTTCTGGACAGACTGGGATGCCACCTTCCCTCGGATCGAGGCTGCTTCTATGAGCGGAGGAGGACGCCATGTTGTCTTCAGAGACATGGAGATAGGAGCCTGGCCTAATGGTCTTACTCTGGACCTTATGGAGAAGAGGGTCGTGTGGACCGATGCCAGGTGGTTTACATGCCTCTACCTGTCTATATGAGGTCAATTCCCCATCAATTCAGGAAGTCAACTGAAATGCCAATTTTGATGAGAATTTCAGTTGACTTCCTGAATTAGCTGAATTGAGTTGGAATTCACCCCAACCCTGCTGGTGGAATAAAATGATTATAATAGACAAACATCTATTTTCATCTCAACAGGTCTGATGCCATATTCTCTGCTCTGTACGATGGGACTGGTATGATAGAGATTCTGAAGGGACATGAGTACCTGTCACATCCCTTCGCTGTCTGTCTCTACGGGGGTAGTGTATACTGGACTGACTGGAGGACCAACACTCTGGCCAGGGCTAACAAGTGGACAGGGGCCAATGTGACAGTCATCCAGAAAACCAGCGCCCAGCCATTTGACCTTCAGATATACCACCCCAGCAGACAACCACAAGGTAGGCTACCGCACTGTCTCAAACATTCAGATCACAAGGTTGAAAAGAGAGTGGCGTGTTTTGAGTGGCGTGTTTTGAGTGGCGTGTTTTGAGTGGCGTGTTCTCTGTCTTGACCCTCAGTCCATCTGGATTGGTTGAAGAGTTTTGTTTAGTTTGATCATAACGAATCATTTATTGTATGGTTGCATTTAAATGTGTTACAGCTGTGTCTCACAAAATACTTTTCGCTTGCTATATCCAACATTGTCTGAGAGATAAGAAATCTGCTCTAGCTTGTCAAAAGAAATGACATTCTCTGTCTTAATGCTGGAAACAAAACATCATAACAACTGTCACTATTCATAGGTTGTACCTCCATCACTTGGTTGCGTCATGCCACTGTTATGAATGTTCTCAGGCCACCCTCTATCGGCGGCACCATAGTGTTGCCCTAAAATGGTGATAAGCCCAGTCATTCTGGACAGGGGCTGACTACTATTTAGTCTAAATTACACTATAGTGCCTGGAAATACGATGACGTTGCTAAAAGTAGTCAAATATTTTGTAGGAAACAACTTTGCCAGTTTTTCCAGTGTTTCCATGACTTTAGACAGATGGCAATGTTGTCATTAGCTTGCAAAGTTTGTCAAAAATAGCTAGTAATGCTAATGTTAGCTAGCTAAAATTATACTACATCTAAAGTCAATCTTGCTACTTCAAAATGATAACAACAGGTTTCCTACTAATTATGTGTCTCCTTTTGAATGTCATTGTATTTCCAAGGCAATGTAATGCACTTTGGTTGAAATCTTCATCAGCGCTCATTGACAATGCATTGAGTAGAATGCTCAGTCAGGCATCAGCCCAAAAATGAACGCTCAAAACAATATTGTGACGAAACATGCAACCCATGAATTGGTTCATCTGGCTTCATTTTCTCTGTCTGGACTTTTGGCTGTAAGGGTTCACTTACAGGACTCTCTCTGCCTTTCACAAATCAAATATGTTTCCTTCCAGGAGTATCAGAATCTTGTATTAACCCTCCTGCTGTGTTCCGGTCAATTTGGACTGATTTACACGTTTGTTCTCTGAAAAATGTAGTTCATTTAATCTGATTGACATTAGGTTCCATGACTTTGTCCACACAGGGCACCTGAATACACACAATACATTTAGATGATTTTCATAACATTTTGGGGGTTTTATTTAACTTTTGTACACCTGTGGTGTTCCTGGTCATTAGAAATGAATGGGTGAGACTACAATTAGTTTATAAAATTGAGTTCAGGCACATGCCCATTCATCAGATGGACACACTTCCTCTCCCAGACCCCCAAATGCATGTGTGTTTGAGCAAACACACACACACATCACTCCCCTTCTTGGCTTCCATGGCAACCCCCACAGGAACCTTTCCCCAATAGAATCTTTCCCGCATGGGAACCACACCTGCTGGCATTCTCACAAACAATCGCAACATTGTTTCAATAATATATAGAACTTTTCTCTCAGCTCTGGTGTACAAAGCTTTTTTGAGTCCTTGCTCACAATTCATTCTGTGGCAGCACAATGACCAAACGATATACTGTATGTGAGGCTCTTGATCATGTCTTTGATCATGGCACTGGTGAGGAGGAGAGGCCAGGAAACGGACAGTGAAGATGCATTAGAGGAGAAAGTAGTCTGTGATAAATAGCACAATATGTTTCATCTGAGTATTTGTTACAGTCAAAATAATGCATACATTATGTTTTTTCTTTATTCAAAAGTGAGTTGTATGAGCTTAGGTCAATGAGGCCTATAAATGGCAAATACAAGTTCAAAACGCGTAATGTTCACAAGAACCTAAGTTGATAAAAGATCTAACAAAACATTAGTTGATAAGATATGTGTTATTATGAATTTATAATCAGCTATAATGGGGCGGTCATTGTGGTCCGGGGAATACAGAATTAATTCACGTGAAACGAACACAACAGGAGGGTTCAAAGAAACCAGACTAATTGATTATTGAACAACTTCCCCTCTCTCCCTCTCTCGGCAATAGCCTCAAATCCCTGCGAGGCGAATGGCGGTCGTGGACCCTGCTCCCATCTGTGCCTTATCAACTACAACCGCACCGCCTCCTGTGCCTGCCCTCACCTCATGAAGATATCTGCAGACAACTTTTCCTGCTTCAGTGAGTGAACCTCACCCCTTCAGCCGTTTTGTCAGTTGGTCTCTCCTTACATCAGCCTCTCCGTCCATCCATCGCTCCTTCTAGCCAGCCATTCATTCATTCATACAATCCTCCACATTCATACATCATAGTGCGTGTCCATCAAAAGTGAGTCATTTCGAAACACGGCAGGTTTCTATTGTTTTGAGAAGGTGAAAAAGGTATCTGACACAGACTGTGATTATGTTCACACTACAATGACATTGTTAAGAGCATGCAATTTTAAACTCATAACCCTGAATGAGACATCCTCAGGTGGTTTGAGTGTTGAATAGCAAGGCCACCAATAACACCCGCTTGATTCTGAACTTTGAAAGCCAATGTCAATGTCCAGTTTTCTCTTGTCCTTCAACAGCACTGAAGAGATTCCTTCTGTATGTGAGGCGAACAGAGATCCGTGGCGTGGACATTGACAACCCTTACCTGAACCTCATCACAGCTCTGACGGTCCCAGATATAGACGATGTCACAGCGGTGGACTACGATGCATCAGAGGAACGAATCTACTGGACTGACGTCAAAACACAAACCATCAAACGGTCCTCCATCAACGGAACCGCAATAGAGACGATAATATCCGGAGGTAGAGAAAGATGTTCACCTCTTTGTTTTGAAATGTATCCGTTTTCTGACACTTACGCAACGAAAAGTTTGTCGTAAATGTCTTATCAGACGGTTACAGTGTTTTGCGTCCTTTTGATGTCCTTTTCATAGCTACCCGTTCTAATTTTCATAGTCCACTTGTCAGGTTGTTCAAGCGATAAACTCAGTACATTATTTCATTGAAGAGATTAACATGGCCACATTGATGTTGTCTTTCAGCATATGATTTTTTTTGCAGGTATTGTTAATGTAAGAGGGCTGGCCCTGGACTGGCTCTCCAGGAACCTGTATTGGATTAGTTCAGAAAGCGACGAGTCACAGATAAACGTGGCGAGGCTAGACGGGTCTCTGAAAACCTCTGTGCTTCACGGGATTGAGAAGCCCAAGTGTCTCACCGTACATCCGTCCAAAGGGTAAGATTCGATTTTTGTATGTACTTTTATACAGTTCAATGTCTGATATTGATTAGGTATAACAAGACATAGTCAAGTGAACGCTAGTTACATGATATGATAAATGATGCACTTTTGTGTTAGTCTTCTGTATGGAAAATATTGTTTTCCTATTGAGTTTTTACCTCCCAGGAAAATGTATTGGACAGACGGCAACACAATCAACGTGGCCAACATGGATGGAAGCAATAGCAAGATCATTCACCAGAACCAGAGAGATCCCGTTGGTAAATGTCACATGTACAATTCTGAATATTTGTTCTTACGTACAAAACATCCACATTTAGTGGCCAGTGCCAGTTATCTTCTGCCATTGTATATTGCATGACAACAGTAGTACTACTATCTGGTAAACAAACCATATTGCAATATTGAGTGAGATGATTGGTAGGACAGCAACCACCCATAATATGTCAATCATAACTGTAATCAATGATGTCTCTTCTAGGCCTGTCGATAGACTACACATCAGACAAGCTGTATTGGGTCAGTGCAGGCAACGCTACCGTCAACAGGTGTAGTCTGGACGGCAGTGGTCTGGAAGTGCTGGAGACCCTGAAGAAAGAGCTTGTTAAAGCCACGGCTCTAGCTGTTATGGGTGAGTGGCGAGAGTTTAGAGCTTGGGCCCGTGTTCATAAAGTGTCTCAGAGTAAGATGTGCTGATCTAGGATCAGTTTTGCTTTTTGGGAGCATGGTTCTATGGATGAGCACTACTACCCTGAGACTCTTTGTGCATATTCTTTGTCTTGGAAATATAATATAAATATAAAGATGTTGTGCTCTTCCAGCTCATAAAAGCATTTGCTGCCCAAATTGTATTTTGTTTTTAAGTACTAGTCCATTGATTCGGAGTTGTTTTTGATCTGGAGTACATGAGTAAAAGGGGTTTTGACAGTCATGAACCTTTGCTGTCTTCTTGCATTATATTATTTGTCAATTCCCCATTTCTGTTTATGTCTGTCTCTGAAACGATTCCAATTCACGTTTAAAACTGCATCCCATCTGATAAAATGCTTCATCCCGACAGAATACATTAGGGAATGTTCTCTGTCTTCACTGGGACTTGTTTAGCCTCTACAGTGATGGGCGACAGAGCCGCCTCACGCTACAGAAACAGAACACAATAACCAGGCTTTCTGACATAGTGATGGGCAACCTGGGCTTTCGATCCATCCAGGTTCCAGGTTTACTTATAGCTATAACGGTGATTGTATAAATACTGTACATCTATTACGTTTTAATAGTACAGGTCATTGAGGGGGAGTTTCTCTCCATGCTCTACAAGAAAGTCGATCATGATACTATTAACAGGATGGAATAATTATTTTTCATGGTTGTATTAATTTGTTTAATATCAGATGTGAATTAACCTACTTTTAGTGGTTATTCCCCTTGAGTAACCCTACAGGGAGTAGGGTTAGGGGAGATATGTCATTATTAATGGGCTTCTTGCTCTGGTTTTGCTATGATTCCTTAGTTTATAGTACCTCTCTTATCTGCTTGGGATATTGTAATAGCCTCTGGGATATTAAAGTCCTATCTACCTATCTACAGTATGGTCTGCCGTAATTCTGTTGGGAATACTGTTTGATTCTGATGTAATGCAGCTGTAGAGGGACTGTTGTTTACAGAAATCCTATCTGAAAGACGTGTATTTTTTTCTCTTTGGTTTTAACACGGCCTCTTTTTGCATGCTCTCCGCGGAGATGATGTTCTTTGTTGATAGCTGTAGTCCAGCAGGCCAAAAGCCAAGAATGGTATGTCTCAAACCCACTGTACTGTGCCCCATTCAAGTATGCAGACAGGTTAAAAAGAAGAAGAAGAAGAGAACGTTAAGTTCCCTGTCTACAGGCACAGGATTGGCCAGGCTTCAGAGGTTTTCTGACTGCTGAGCCGCTGTCCTATGTCCCTTTGTGCTGGGCTGACTGTACCTCGGTGTTTTGTCAGTCAAGGGTGCAAGTATAGTACATGGGCTCATATTATAAGAAGAAAAAAAATATGTCACATGGCCCAGTTCCTCTGTTTCCTCCCTGGACCTGTGCCCCTAAGATTTATGCGTAGGGGAATGAACTTGAGATCCTGTCTCTCCGTCTCGTATCACCCGATTCTCAGAGGACGATACCTGAAAGTCCTCCTTTGCAAAGCTCCCTCCGTGTGCCTTCGTTTACAAGCATCCCAGGAGTGAGCCCCGGCCTACTGTATTCATCAGCAAGGGAATACTGTACAGTGAGAGCTAGACATACCTTATGAATAATACAGTATTATACAGTTCCTATAATGTATTCGATTCAGTTACAATTGTATGTTACAGTTCCTAGGAAAGCGATCATTCAATGTGTTATTTGGGTCCAGTGATATTTTTAGTGAACATGCTCTATAGCCTACTATTCAAGAACAAATGGGACGTTATCTTTTAATTCAAGGGTTACTCGCAGATACGGCATAGAACCACTATTGCTACCGTGTAGTATTCATGGTCTTTTGAATAGCTCTGATTTATCAGTATACTTGTCAATTTAGTCATGAACAATGGTCGATTTTTCTGTCTTCAGGTGCCAAGTTGTGGTGGGCCGATGACAACTTGGCCCAGTTGGGGACCGTCAGTAAGAGAGGCGGGCTGGACATGGTGGTTTTACGCAACAAGACCACGGGGATTGTTCACATGAAGGTGTATGACGAGGACAGCCAGACAGGTAATGCAAGGAGTATGACTGCTACTCAATGCTTTCACTCAGATCATGTCCTACCTCCTTTTAAAGCTTTGCTGTAACCTTTTGACTCGAAATTGCCATGTGCTTTGATCCTCTATTGAGTCTGCACCAACGTGACTTTTTATTGTGTTTATGTGTGTTTCAGAAGAAATTGTCCTTTTTTTAATCCAACTGGCCAGAAAATAATGGTTCTTCATTGAGATTCCGTGTATCAGTTTTGTAGAGTCATTGGCAGTATCATCCATTTTATTGACAGGTCCAATAGAAGGATTGCTCTCGATCTCCGTCAGTATTTAAAAATGGCAATTAAGGTGTCTTAAATGTAAATCTTTCAACTTCCTCCTCAATTCCTCTGACCAATTAGCTACTTAATTTCTCTTTTTTTGACACAGACCACATCGGAGTATGGTCATGTCTCGTTAGTCTTCTCTCTCCCTCTCTCTTTCTATCTCTCTCACTCTCATCCTCTCTCTCTCTCTCTCTCTCTCTCTCTCTCTCATCCTCTCTCAATTCAATTCAATTCAATTCAAGGGCTTTATTGGCATGGGAAACATGTGTTAACATTGCCAAAGCAAGTGAGGTAGACAACATAAATTAACAGTAAACATTACAAATGTCATATTATATATATATACAGTGTTTTGACAATGTACAAATGGTTAAAGGACACAAGATAAAATAAATAAGCATAAATATGGGTTGTATTTACAATGGTGTTTGTTCTTCACTGGTTGCCCTTTTCTCGTGGCAACAGGTCACAAATCTTGCTGCTGTGATGGCACACTGTGGAATTTCACCCAGTAGATATGGGAGTTTTTCAAAATTGGATTTGTTTTCGAATTCTTTGTGGATCTGTGTAATCTCTCTCTCTCCCTCTCCCTCTCTCTCTCTCTCTCTCTCTCTCTCTCTCTCTCTCTCTCTCTCTCTCTCTCATCCTCTCTCTCTCTCACTCTCATCCTCTCTTTCTCTCTCTCTCTCACTCTCATCCTCTCACTCTCATCCTCTCTCTCTCTCTCTCTCTCTCCCTCTCCCTCTCTCTCTCTCTCTCTCTCTCTCTCTCTCTCTCTCTCTCTCTCTCTCTCTCATCCTCTCTCTCTCTCACTCTCATCCTCTCTTTCTCTCTCTCTCTCACTCTCATCCTCTCACTCTCATCCTCTCTCTCTCTCTCTCTCTCTCTCTCTCTCTCTCTCTCTCTCTCTCTCATCCTCTCTCTCTCTCTCTCACTCTCATCCTCTCTCTCTCTCTCACTCTCTCTCACTCTCATCCTCTCTCTCTCTCACTCACTCACTCACTCACTCACTCACTCTCTCTCTCATCCTCTCTCACTCACACTCTCTCTCACTCTCTCTCTCTCATCCTCTCTCTCTCTCTCTCTCTCTCTCTCTCTCTCTCTCTCTCTCACTCTCTCTCTCTCTCACTCTCTCTCTCATCCTCTCTCTCTCTCTGTCTCACTCACTCACCTGCTCTCACTCACTCACTCTCACACACTGGGAGTGCTAATGCTGCCTTGGAAGTACTGTAATCTCATGAAAATAATTGGAACGCAATGCAATGCAGATGTACTCGGTCTAACTCTGCTTTTTCCCATCGTAATGCTCAGTTAAATAATAAGCATGTTGTCCTGATGTGTCATTACTGCGTTGCTTCCTGAATGAATACACAGGCAATGGCCATGCTTACGTGTTAAATGTACAGTGTGATGTCTAATGTACACTGTTTGTTTACAGTGTAACGTACAATGTAACCTAATCATGTTCCACTGCTGTGCAGGGAGGAATCTCTGTCAAGACAACAATGGTGGCTGCTCTCAGCTCTGCTTCCCAACATCAGAGAGCACAAGGAGCTGTTCCTGTGCCGTGGGCTACAACCTCCACTCTGATCGCATGTCATGTGAAGGTACTGTACCGGCTTCTCATGGGAGTACATTGAATAGGGAACACAACATATGAAAACCATGATGTGAATCTGATTTGACATGTACGGCAGATCCCATAGTGACATTGAAATATGGCTTTGTCTATCAGTGTTGCTTTTTTGTGTTTGAATGACTAGGGTCTTTCCTGATGTGATATGAAGGTTAGAATTACATTTTACATGCACAGTAGATGCCATATAGTTGATTGGTTTTGGCTTTGTGTTTGAACTTGAAGGCATAGGGTCTTTCCTGATGTACTCATTTCATGAGGGCATCAGGGGGATATCCCTGGAACCGAGTGATAACAGTGAAGCCTTGATGCCGGTGACCGGCTCAATGATGGCTGTGGGGATTGACTTCCATGCTGGTGAGTGTATTGGCATTGTTTTCTGTGATTATTTGGACTATTCTTCCTGCTTCGGTTTGCAAATTAATAATTCTAATTTTTTTAAATTGTTTTTTTAAATTATAGTTTGAAAAAAAAACTAATGAAGGGAAAAACATTAATCATTTTCAATTAATTGATTTCCCTAATAGGAAATGACACGTTATATTGGACAGACATGGGCTTGAACAGAATATCCAGAGTCAAGCGAGATCAGACGTGGAGAGAGGACATTGTCACTAGTGGTATCGGCCGTGTGGAGGGGATTGCAGTGGACTGGATTGGAGGTCAGTAGCCGAGCTCTCAAAGTTAACCTTTACTGAAGGGAATACAATGTCAAGTGCAAAGTAGGACATATAAGTAGTTGTGGTCAAAAACAGTGCCTTTTTGTTCATGTATAGCTTTTTCCACATCAATCTACACACAATACCCTATAATGACAAAGCCAAAACAGGTTTTAGAGATATTTTTGCTAATTTATTAAAAATAAACAACTGAAATATCACATCACAATATTCAGATCCTTTACTCAGTACTTTGTTGAACCACATTTGGCAGTGATTACAGCTTGGAGTTTTCGGTATGAGGCTACAGGCTTGGCACACCTGTATTTGTGGAGTTTCTCCCATTATTCTCTGCATATTTTCTCAAGCTCTGTCAGGTTGGATGGGGAGCATTGCAGCACAGCTATTTTCATGTCTCTCCAGAGATGTTCGATCAGGTTCAAGACCGGGCTCTGGCTGGGCCACTCAAGGACATTCAGAGACTTGTCCTGAAGCCATTCCTGCGTTGTCTTGGCTGTGTGCTTGGCTGTGTGCTTTTCTCTGTTCATCTTTGCCTCGATCCTGACGAGTCTCCTAGTCTCTGCCGCTGAAAAACATCCCCACATGATGCTGCCACCACCATGCTTCACTGTAGGGATGGTGCCAGGTTTCCTCCAGACATGGCACTTGGCATTAAGGAAAATAGTTCAATCATGGTTTCATCAGACCAGATCTTGTTTCTCATGGTCTAAGAGTTCTTAGGTGCCTGTTGGCAAACTCCAAGTGGGCTGTCATGTGCCTTTTACTGAGGAGTGGCTTCCATCTGGTCATTCTAACATAAAGGTCTGAGTGGTGTAGTGCTACAGAGATGGTTGTCCTGGAAGGTTCTCTCATCTCCACAGAGGAACTCTAGGGCTCTGTCAGAGTAACCAGCGGGTTCTTAGTCACCTCCCTGACCAAGGCCCTTCTCCCCCGATTGCTTTGGTAGGGCGGCCAGCTCTAGGAAGAGTCTTGGGGGTTCCAAACTTCTTCCATTTAAGAATGATGGAGGTCACTGTGTTCTTGGGGAACTTCAATGCTTCAGAAATTTGTTGGTACCCTTCCACAGATCTGTGCCTCGACATAATCCTGTCTCAGCGTTCTACGGACAATTCCTTCGACCTCATGGCTTAGTTTTTGCTCCGACATGCACTGTCAACTATATAAGGTCCCACACCTTATATACACAGGTGTGTGCCTTTCCAAATCATGTCCAATCAATTTAATTTACCGCAGGTGGACTCCAATCAAGTTGTAGAAGCATCTCAAGGATGAACAACGGGAACAGGATGCACCTGAGCTCAATTTGAGTCTCATAGCAAAGGGTCTGAATACTTACATAAATAAGTTATTATTATACATTTTTTTGAATGAGCAAAAATGTCTGTTTTCGCTTTGTATTGTGTGTAGATTACTCAGGATTTTTTTCATTTAGACCATTTTAGAATAAGGCTGTAACGTAACAAAATGTGGAAAAAGTTAAAGGATCTGAATACTTTCCGAAGGCACTGTATATTGGCACCCTTACACAATTCACTATTTCTTCTGAAATAAGTTTAACATTTATTTAATTTTTACATTGTTCACACATATTTGTTTGATTTGCAACCAAGAAAAAAATATCTGAATAATATTTTTCACTTTGCCTGGACTAAATTTTTCAGAATTAAAATGAATTTGTTTGGAGGCAGCTGATTCTCGTTCACAGTGTAACATCTTACCTGTGGTAAGTTGCAGGAGGATACACAGTAAAAAATAGCAGTTCAACCACAAAAAAGACAACAGAGCATTCTGCTCCATTGTAAAGTGCAAGGGTGCCAATATATTTATTTGACTGCAACTGTAGGACATACAGAGAGACAAGAGCCAGAGGACATACTTCTCAAGTAAGACATACATCAAATGTAATGAATTGACTGACTTGTAATGCAATGGTTGAACACTGTACAAAGTCATGTTTGTGCTGTTTACTAGGTAATATCTATTGGACGGACCATGGCTTCAACATCATCGAGGTTGCTCGACTCAGTGGCTTGTACCGAGCCGTGGTGATAGCTGAAGGACTTGACCAGCCCAAAGCCATTGCTGTGCACCCGGTGAAAGGGTGTGTACAGTCTTTCATTTCAGTCAACACTTTAAAGTCCACCCGCTTGGTATGTAATGAACACATCCTAGCTCCATAATGTATTCCCAAGAAATGGTCACCAAATAACCAATGTTCTAATTGATTTTGAGAGGCAGTAATAATGAACGTCGTAAAACGATCTTTGCAAGATTATATAGTAGAATTATATAATTACAGTGCCTTTAGAAAGTATTTACACCCCTTGGTTTCCCCACGTTGTGTCAGCATCCAAGGGACTGCCAACTCAGGGATACTGGCCGTGGCTCTCTCGGGAGTAAACTTTTATGTCCGATGGCATACTGGCCTTTTCAATTAACTTTTTGTTGTTGGTTATTAAAATTACATTTTTAAATGCGATAGAATTTATATGCATTCACAATTGTAGACTGTACGATCAATTTGGGTTTTTATGTCATGTTTTGATTTTATGTGTCTGTCTAAACAGTATTTCTATCTCAACTCTGTGCAAAGTGTTTTCAAAGGCTCTTGGATATATTTACATCTCAAGCTGACTCATGGATAGACTTAACATGTTTAGAGTACTTACAATGTAAAAAAATATTGATTTTGGCTACCTACAGTAGAGCCATTTGAAAGCCACTGATATAAAATATGTTCTGAAGTCTATTGATAAGATAATAGCCTACTCTTGTGCCCCAAACAAAACTGAAGTAATTAAGAGGAATCTTAATATGAAGGTGGGGGTCTCTGTGGGGGAGACATTGATGAACAGTATTGTTATACCTCTGTTACTATTAATGGCACTACATTATGTTTGTCCGCCATTTACGCACCAAATGCTTTTGATAAATCCTTTTTTGAAGACCTGAAGCTTAAATTGTTAGACTTCCCAGACTCAGTGACCATCCTTGGGGGAGATTTTCACTTGACTCTAGATCCTACTATTAATATCATCAGTGCTAATATCTTGGCACTCTGGGCACCTTCAAATTATATTAAGACCTTTTTAGATGACATGAACACTGTGGATGCCTGGCCCCTAAGAAATCCTTGTAGAGTAGAGATGATCTCATTTTCTCCCCATCATCAGTCTTTCTCACCAATTGATTATGTCTTCACCTCCCCTGTTTTTCTGAAATGTACATCCCATGCAGAGATTCAACTATGCTGTTATCTGACCATTCTCCATTATTGATTTATTTTGAGATTTCTCCAGTATTCACAGGTTTTAAGAGATGGCGTTTCAGTGTTTTTCTTTTGCAGGGTAGGGAATTCTTAAACTACATTATTGATATCTTACAAAGTGGGATTAAATTGATTTAATTAAATTGATTCAATCTACATAAAATACTCATGTCAAAGTGGAAGAAAAAACTAATTTGAACATTTATAAAAATCATGAATAATAAAACACTAATATACAGTCGTGGCCAAAGGTTTTGAGAATGACACAAATATTAATTTCTACAAAGTTTGCTGCTTCAGTGTCTTTAGATATTTTTGTCAAATGTTACTATGGAATACTGAAGTATAATTACAAGCATTTCGACTGTACAATGTTGTTGATCTATCCTCAGTTGTCTCATATCACAAACTCTGTGACTGTTTGAAAATCACCATTGGCCTTGTGGTGAAATCGCTGAGCAGTTTCCTTCCTCTCCGGCATGCAACTTATTATTTGATTTGTTAAGCACATTTTTTACTCGTGGACTTATTTAGGCTTGCCATAACAAAGGGGTTGAATTCTTATTGACACAAGATATTTCAGCTTTACATTTTTCAATCATTTCAAAATATTTCAACAACAAAATACTCTACTTTGACATTATGGGGTATTGTTGTGTAGATCAGTCACACAAAATTGAATGTAAACCATTTTAAATTCAGGCTGTAACACAACAAAATGTACAGACGACATCAAGCAATTACCAGCCAATAAAATCTCAACTCTCCACCCTTCATCCAAAGCAAACCATGAAGTATAAATACAGTATTTCTCCACTCTCTGCATTAATAACTGACTACACTGTCTCACATGTTCAGCTTCTCAATCATTAATAACAGGAAAAGAAAGGACGGGTCCATTTCCCCACATCAGCTTAGACTGCTTAGACTGCAGGGCATTTTCCTATTGATTCCTCCCCTGATGAGAGATGCTAATGAACCAGGATAAGCAGCTGAGGAGAATAGAGATGAGTCTACTGGCACTGTGTGTGTCTACTGTCACAGCTTGTGCCTCACCTGCGCCGGGCTAATTAATGTTGTCTCCCTCTAAACCCTATTATTCATAACATTGTATGTATGCATTACCCTGAGGTCTCATGAAGTGAGAGAGATCTTTATGTGGCAATCACGCTGATTGCTTAAATTAAAGCCAATATAGAAATATGTCAACAACTGGCCCCCTATGGATATTCGATTTTGTGTGAGGGGATTTGGAACCAGAGCATACTGTCATGTTATTTTTGTATTATTTATAATTGGTGCGTTCACAGTTAGTGAGCCATAACCGTTGGAACGTCGATCAACTGCTTGCTTCAATATTAGTATTCTGAAAGGGAGTTGAACATGTCTACTCCCCTGTCCATCCAAGGAGTTCAGCCTCCTTGAGTTATCCATTGATACTGTTATGGCCCTGCGATTTGTTTTGCAAGCTCTGGCGCTTAACGTATTGCCGTCTGTTTTTCTGGATTGTGCCGTGTACATGTTTGTTACTGACGTGCTGCTTATTGTATTGATGTCATTTTCGTCATGTGCCTGTTTGTCTAATACTGCTTTGTTGATGCTGCTGACTTGGTCCAGCTCTATCTTGAAAAATAGATCTTTATCTCAACTAGACCCCCTCCCCCCAAAAAATTGTCTACCGATTATGAACAATACTCATTAGATCAACCCAAAGCATTTCCTGTCAAAGTATGAGGTGACTGTAAAGTATGAGCATTGTTTGGGGGTGCTGGTGGCTGTGGACTCTTCTTACCCTTCTGTTGTCCTCTTGGCCAGGTTTCTGTTCTGGACAGAATGGGGCCAGAGCCCCTGCATCTGTCGGGCCCGGCTGGACGGATCAGACCAAGTAATTCTGGTCAACTCTGGAATAGCATGGCCCAATGGGATCTCCATAGACTATGAGGTATATTTAAGCAATAAGGCCTGAGGAGGTGTTGTATATGGCCAATAAATCATGGCTAAGCGCTGTTCTTCGGCACGACACAATGCAGAGTACCTGGATACAGCCCTTAATCATGGTACTGTATATTGGCCATAAATCACAAGCTCCCGAGGTGTCGTATTGCTATTATAAACTGCCTACCAACGTAATTAGAACAGTAAACAGTATTTGTTTGTCATACCCGTGGTATACGGTCTGATATACCTGTCAGCCAATCAGCATTCAGTTTATATAATAGAATAGATATAATAGATTAATTCATGCCATTTAGCAGATGCTTTTATCCCAAACATCTTATATACGGTATATCTCCAAAGTTATTGGCACCCTTGATAAAGATGAGCAAAGAAGACTGTAGAAAATAAATAATACAAATATCGAGCTATATTATATGCAAAAAAATATTATATTATTTCAAATGCTCAGAGAAAGAGATTTTGTTGAACAAGTAAATAAAACATCTAAAGAAAGATTGCCGTCAGTGTTATTGGCGATCAGTGGGTGCAGCAGGTATTGTAGTATTTATGATCTGAGCGGGAATGGAATCCATGATGTTGATGTTGCTGGCTCCACACTCTTCCCCACTGAGTCAAACAGGAGGATCAGGTGTTTTTGTCCCCCAGAGTGTACACACAGCACTTTAGCCTCCCTCTGATCCTCTTGGCTGAAGTGGCATTACACTCTGCTTTGTGTTATCTTTTTTATAACGATACTCTTCCCACCATCATATACCTGAAGTTTATTTTCTCCACATTGTACTCTAGGAAAATAAATTATATTGGTGCGACGCCCGCGCCGACAAGATAGAACGGATCAGCCTTGAGAGCGGAGAGGACCGGGAGGTAGTACTGTCATCCTCAGCCAGCAACGCAGCGGATCTCTTTTCAATGGCCGTCTATGGGCCTTACATATACTGGGCTGACAGGTAATTTATTCCTCCGTAAATGTTACAGTATAGTACAGTCTCTCCAAACCGGCTCCAAAGAAGCCTTCGCCAGCTGCTCTACCCTTGTTGAATTAACCACCTGCACCACAAGGTCACTTGAAACAACAATCTAATTGGCAGAGAAAAAGGCAGAAAAGACACCGTCTCTCTATTTAAATTGTGCGTACCTACTTCAATGTCATCCGCAAGGGTAGCTAGGTCCCGTCACCTTCTGTCAGACCAGCTGCCTAGCATATTTTAGCTTCTGTCTAGTGTAATTTAATGAGTTCTTCTGTTTTAATTAGTCAAGGGCCATTGATTATCCCCGTGTCAAACTTTCTGTTACCTGGTGTCAAACTCCCTCCTCTTCCTGTTGTGTGTGTGTGTGTGCGTGTGTGTGTGTGTAGGGCTCATGCCAATGGCTCCATTCGCCGAGGTGTCAAGAGTTATGCAACGGAGGGAGCCATGACTCTGAGGAGTGGCCTGGGGGTCAACCTGAACGATGTCAAAGTTTTTAACCGAGGACGGGAGAAAGGTTGAGGTTTCAACTTCATTGTCACATCTGTATTATTTCATGTTCTTACCAGCTGTCGGTACCTGCGGTTAAGTGTTCTAGAATCGACCTGAGATTAAAGGGCCAATCAGCAGTTGAAACAATAACAAATTCATAAACAGAGCTACGTATGCAAGGATATCCATGATATCAAAATTAGAGCTTAACCATGTTTTGTTTACATTTATATTGTTTACAAACATTGGAGTAAAAAAAAAGCTTATATTTTGGGGTTCTGTTAAACTAAGCTCGTGAGGTATTTATTTAGAAGTTTTCAAGAATCAGGGTACAAATAATTCATTAATAAGTCCAAAAATGGATGCAGCAACTGCTGATTGCCCCTTTAGCGTGAAGGTTTTGCAACCTCTTGCAATACAGAAACCTAATATCTGCATATTGACTAACATCGCTACTGCAATTTCACTGCAACTTCATAATGGAATCTTATTCCTTATGACCCTGTGTTGACTTTTGACCCTGCTGTTGGCTTTCTTACAGGAACCAACCCGTGTGGCCAGAACAACGGAGGCTGCCATCAGCTGTGTTTCCACCTGGGCAGTGGGAGGAGGACATGTTCCTGTGCTCACGGCTACCTAGCTAAAGGTCATCAGTGATCTGTTTTTATGTTCATTTATTCATCTCTTTTATAGTCTCTTGTGTGATTTGTATTCTGTAATTTATAGTTGTTTTACAGTTAAGTGTGTAGCGATTTTAAATACACATAAAAATGTTATTCTATTTTTGTATTTTTTTCACATCAAATGTTTATTTCAAATAATCACAGTTTCAAAGGTTCAATTACATAATCATTGTCATTTGATTAGACGGTCTCAGCTGTCACCAGTACGCTGGCTACCTTCTCTACTCTGAGAGGTCGATCCTGAGGAGCATCCACCTATCAGACGACAGCGACCTCAACTCGCCCATCAGGCCCTATGAGAACCCTGCCTACTTCAAGAATGTGATAGCGCTGGCCTTTCATCACCGACAACAGAACTCTGGAGGCACCAACCGGATTTTCTATAGTGACGTTCACTTTGGGAATATACAGGTTGTCAATGATGACTGGACTGGACGGAGAGTGATCGTTGAGAGTAAGTGTGGTATTTGTTTGTCTGCTCATTTATCCATTACTAAATGAATTACTAACAGTTTGAAAAGCTGAAAACAGTTGGTTAATCTACAGATGTAGGATCTTAATATGAGCCAGTTTGCTACAGGAGGAAAAATAATCCTGCTAACAACAGGACATTTTTTGTGAGAGCAAATCAAGTCTGACATTTCAAAGTGGAAATAACAAACTGTAGAAGCCTTTTTAAACCTCAAATACACTGCTGTGCCGGAAAAGTCTGAGCAACAAAAGAGTGATTAAGATCCTACATCTGTAGCAAAGAGTAACGGGGAAGTAGAAACCCCTTGTAGAATGTACTTGCATTCACTTCTCACCTCCTTTCACATTGGATGCGTTCATTATTTTATTTCGGCGCCATAGCTTCCTCCCTGCCTTTGGAAAGATGAGAGAGAAGACTGATGAGCAAGTAAAGCTGCTATTTCAAGTAGTGAACATTTCTTTCCTCCAATTTCAAAGGTCTTCAACTCTCCATTGACAAGAGCTCAAACTGTTACTTGGAGTGTGAAACCAGAGGGATCCCACATAATCTGACTGCCTTTCATGTACCACTGATGTCAACATTTAGAGACCGACTCAAGCCTCTTTTGTACGTCTCTGACAGAAACTCTGATCTTTTGCCACTTCTATTGCTTTCATTTGGTTGCTGACAGAAGTGGCAAAACTATCAAAGACTGCATTGTACAGCAAGATGAGATGTCAGTTGCAATGATTTTAGAAGTGATACAGTAAATGTTATCTAGTTCTACAGGAGTTGTATATGATGAAAGGAATGCTATATAGAGAAGTTGTAGGTGTATTAATATTGTATAAGCCATTTAGCAGACACTTGTATTCAAAGACTTACAGTCATACGGGTAGTCCGGGGAATTGAACCCACTATCCTGGTGTTGCAAGGGCTGTGCTCTACCAACTGTGCTAGAGAAGACCAGGATTTGGTGTAGGTGTATAAAAGGGTTGGCCTGAGACTTGCTGTGAGCAGGTGAGGAGCGTGGCTGGTAGTTGGTATTGGCATTTCCTCTCATACAGTGGGGTTAATCCATCTTCGTTTGCAGCCAACTGTAATAGGTGATGGATGGCAAACAGGAAGTGATGTGATGACCCCTTCTGTCCCCACTGTAAATCACTCGCAAAACCTTCAAACACGTTAAATCAGTTCCACCATAACATATTACCTGGTCTTTTCACACTGTCAGGGACAGCTGACTACTACTGGCATTTCCTTTCACTTTTTTTCGGCATTCTAATTCAAATTCTGTCCAACAATCATCACAATATATGTATTTAATTCCTGTTTCTTTCTGATGTACATGTAACAGAGTATAGCTTCCGTCCCTCTCCTTGCCCCAACCTGGGCTCGAACCAGGGACCCTCTGCACACATTGATGACAGCCACCCTTGAAGCATTGTTACCCATTGCTCCACAAAAGCTGCGGCCTCTGCAAGGGGAACAACTACTTCAAGGTCTCAGAGCGAGTGACGTCACCAATTGAAAATGCTATTAGCGCGCACCACCGCTAACTAGCTAGCCATTTCACACCGGTTACATACAAACATAAGAAATAGAGGAAGAATAATATTAATAGACAGTAACTAAAACAACAGGAAAATTGACTTATTATTCTATAACATTTTGGAGCCAAGACCGATAAACCGATAAATACTGTGATTAAATACACTACATGACCATAAGTATGTGGACACCCTTGTTCCAATATCATGAGCATTAATATGGAGTTGGTCCCCCCCTTTTCTGCTATAATAGCCTCAACTCTTCTGGGAAGGCTTTCCACTAGATATTGGAACATTGATGCGGGGACTTGCTTCCATTTAGCCACAAGAGCATTAGAGAGGTCAGGTACTGATGTTGGGAGATTAGTGCTGGCTCGCAGTCGGCGTTCCAATTCATCCCAAAGGTTTTCGAAGATGAGGTCAGGGCTCTTCCCCAAACTGTTACCACAAAGTTGGAAGCACAGAATCATTTAAAATGTAATTGCATGCTGTAGCATTAAGATTTCCCTTCACTAAAACTAAGGGGACTAGCCCGAACCATGAAAAACAGCCCCAGACCATGATTCCTCCTCCACCAAACCTTACAGTTGGCATTCGGGACAGGTAGCGTTCTCCTGGCATCCGCCAAAACCAGAATTATCCATCAGACTGCCAGATGGGGCATGTGATTTATCACTCCAGAGAATGCGTTTCCACTGCTCCAGAGACCAATTGTGGCGAGCTTTACACCACTCCAGCCGACGCTTGGCATTGTGCATGGTGATGTTAGAGTTGTATGCAGTTGCTCTGCCATGGAAACCACTTTCATGAATCTCCCGATAAACAGTTGTTGTGCTGACTTTTCTTCCAGTGGCCGTTTGGAACTTGGTAATGAGTGTTGCAACCGAGGACAGACCATTTTTACATCTATGCGCTTCAGCACTTGCCGGTCCCGTTCTGTGAGCTTGTGTGACCTACAACTTTGCAGCTGAACCGTTGTTGCTCCCTAGACGTTTCCACTTTACAATAACAGTTGACAGGGTGCAGCTGTAGCAGGGCAGAAATTTGACGAACTTACTTGTTGGAAAGGTGGCATTCTATGTTGTGCTACGTTGAAAACATGACTCATATGGTGGGGACTTAAAACTTCCGTATGCTTCAGTTTGGCTGGTGCGAACCGAACGAGTGTGCTCACATACTCCGTTAAAAGACCTTCATTTTAAAAATGAGAAAAAAACTGTAATTGTAATGTTTGTCCATATTGAGACGCCATAGTCAGAATTAATCTAAGATTTAAAAAAAAGAACCTGTCATTCATTTTGACGTTTCTTCAGAGGAGATGTTAGTCACGCAATTTTGCAGTATTACTCAATGAAAATGTTTTCATGAAAACAAGTCGTCTCGTGTTGAATGACAACAACCACTTCATTGAAGATTCCCCACTGTTGACCAATCACCGACGAAGGGGCGTAGATTTCAGCTACCGACTTCAGCTTGCCTCGAGAGAAAAATGTGAACGAACAGCCCCCAAAAAACTTGCTGAAGACCAAAACAAACAAAATCGTCACAAAATGTCATCATAATATATGCACAAACTGTTACGAACTCTTTCAAATGGGAAGCACGAGGAAGCCTTTACTCTCATCCTATATAGACATCAGTGGCGGTCAGTGCCCTTTAAGATAAGGGAGGACTATTTTATCTTCATGAGCATGGCTTTATTTCTATTACAGCATATTGGATGACTGTCATTCATATTCCATTCAGGTCAATGTAACAGCGATAGGTTTAATTCTACTACATGATACTCAAATTTTCCCTATACCCATGTTGTATTCCTTCTCGCCTCGATGTGCTCTCCTCCTCTCACCTTGTCCCTTCGCGTGTGGACTTCAATGCACATCACACCAGCTGTATGTGATCAGGCGAAAGAACCTTTCCAAGCCAAACCGCTACACACGACTTACATCGTTGTCACCATATTAGCTAAAGTAACGTCATGGTTAGCATAGCTAGTAGAACTAACACGTTAGTAAACCTGCTACAATCTCACAGTAGCATTACAGTGTACAGTCAGTGTACAGTCAGTGTACAGTCAATTTGTAAAACCAAAAGCTCACCTTGACTTAGAAGAGTTCCAGGGTTGTGTTGGAAAGTCATAGCCAGCTAGCTAACACAACATCCCTCTGTTTGAGCCAGGTGTTTCAGTGAGCTAAACTAGTTAGCTGCATTTGCTAGCTAAGTATTTGAAACTGAAAGTGACAAAAAAAACTCTCTCTATTTCTCTCTTGCTTCTCCTTCATTTTGGAAGAAATTCATTTAACTGTTCAACTACTGCCTTTCTCTCTCTCTCCTTGAGTCAGCTACTCACCACATTTTATGCACTGTAGTGCTAACTAGCTGTAGCTTATGCTTTCAGAACTATATTAATTATCTGATCCTTTGATTGGGTGGAAAACATGTTAGTTCATGCTGCAAGAACTCTGATAGGTTGGATGACATCCTCCGGAAGTTGTCATAAATACTGCATAAGTCTATGGAAGGGGGTGAGAACCATGAGCCTCCTAGGTTTTATTGACGTCAATCTACCCAGAGGAGGACGAAAGCTAGCTGTCCTCCGGCTACACCTTGGTGTTATCCTACAGGGTGCTGTTGAGGCTACTGTAAACCTTTGCAAAAGTATTTTATGAAATTCACCGAGGAGGGATGGCCCTCCCCTTCTTCCTTGGAGGAGCCTCCACTGATAGACATACAGTGAATATCAATGCCAATAGATGAATATGCCATTTCTTCTGTATGTCCATCTGATACAGTGTTTTAGGAGGAATCAGGTGAACACACACACACACACACACACACACACACACATAGGTCTGTAGTTCCCCAATGCACATAGACAGCAGATCCCCATCACCCCATAGCCCCTGTAGCTTCACTGTAGTAGGCTAGGCTCCATGCTGACTTGGCTCAAATATATCTGACTGACCAGAAACGGGGAAGGAAGATCCATCAAAATAACTGAGGGGGTTGGATGTTGGAGAGGAAAGGGAATAATGGTTGCACTTAAAGGAGGCTGGAGAAAGCACCAGCACTATTGCTATTTAATAATTAACGAATATGATATTTAAGTATCTCCTAAAATAATATTTTTGTCATCCATTTGGGCCTATCTCATGTCCAAACAAGTGTGTGATTTTACGCTATTTGCAGAATTTATTCTGAATACATTTGGGCAGGGCAGATGAAGAGAATAGAGAATATGATTTTTCTGTTTGTTTAAAGATTTATTAGTGGTGTTGCCTGTCTGTATACTGGCTGTATTCTCAATTCTTTGTATTACTTTTCCTTTTTTTACTGGTAGTGACTGTAGATTTTTATGTCCTAGTTTGTGCTATTGTCCCGTCTGAATGTGAAACAGTGAACAGCTGTGACACAGCACCACAGTCTTCTATTGTTAATCTCTTAGCACAGTGGGACATTTTTACACCTGCCTAGGCTCCTTAGGTTCCATTCAAATGAGTTTGGCATTGATTTATCTTTTAGGAAGAAACTCTACAGTTCGGTACAGCAAAATATGAAATAATGGGGATATATTCACAGGGATATCTAGGTGTATCCCGATGAAGGTTATTCACATTCAGACCCAACCGGTTTGAAATCAAAGCGTTCAGAGTGTTGATCGCTACCCAGTACAGTTGACCACTGAATTCCTTCACGCCTAAATGCCTTATGTGGAAACCTTCATGACACCACCACATAAGACAACTTTTACAAGGCGTGCAAGATATCTCAATATATACACACTACCATTCAAAAGCTTGGGGTCACTTAGAAATGTCCTTGTTTTCCATGAAAACATAATACATGAAATTAGTTGTAAAATGAATAGGAAATATAGTCAAGACGTTGACAAGGGTATAAATGTTTTTTAATTGAAATAATAATTGTGTCCTTCAAACTTTGCCTTCATCAAATAATCATCCATTTGAAGCAATTACAACCATGCATATCTACAGCATTCTACTCTAGTTGTCAATTTGTTGAGGTAATCTGAAGAGATTTCACCCCATGTTTCCTGAAGCACCTCCCACAAGTTGGAATGGCTTGATGGGCACTTTTTACGTACCATACTGCTCCCACAACAGCTCAATAGAGTTGAGATCAGGTGACTGTGCTGTCTGTGCAGGTGACTGTGCCATTATAGACAGAATACCAGCTGACTGCTTCTTCCTTAAATAGTTCTTGCATAGTTTGGAGCTGTGCTTTTGGGTCATTTTCCTGTTGTAGGAGAAAATTGGCTTCAATTAAGCATCGTCCACAGGATATGGCGTTGCAAAATGGATTGATAGCCTTCCTTCTTCAAGATTCCTTTTACCCTGTACAAATATCCCACTTTTACCACCACCAAAGCACCCCCAGACCATCACATTGCACAGTGCTTGACAGCACTCCTCCAGCATCTTTTCATTTTTTCTGCGTCTCACGGATGTTCTTCTTTGTGATCCGAAAACCTGAAGCCTGGATTGGTCTGTCCATAACACTTTTTCCCCCATCTTCCTCTGTCCAGTGTCTAAGTTATTTTGCCCATCTTAATCATTTATTTTTCTTTCTTTTTTTGGTTGTATTTTTCACCCCTTTTTTCTCCCCAATTTCATGGTATCCAATTGGTAGTAGTTACAGTCTCATCGCTGCAACTCTCGTACGGACTCAGGAGAGGCAACGGTCGAGAGCCATGCGTCCTCCGAAACACAACCCAACCAAGCCACACTGCTTCTTGACACAATGCCCATCAAACCAGGAAGCCAGCCGCACCAATGTGTCGGAGGAACCTGGCGACCGTGTCAGCGTGCACTGCGCCCGGCCCGCCACAGGAGTCACTAGTGCGCGATGAGACAAGGATATCCCTGCCGGCCAAACCCTCCCTAACCCGGATGACGCTGGTCCAATTGTGCGCCATGGGCCTCCCGGTCGCGGCCGGCTGCGACAGAGCCTGGTCTCGAAACTAGAATCTCTAGTGGCGATGCAGTGCCTTAGACCACTGCGCCACCCAGGAGGCCTAAATCGTTTATTTTTATTGGCCCGTCTGAAATATGACTTTTTTCTGCCTAGGCCAGCATCCCAGAGTCACCTCTTCACTGTTGACGTTGAGACTGGTGTTTTGCAGGTACTATTTAATGAAGCTGCCAGTTGAGGGCTTGTGAGGCATCTGTTTCTCAAACTAGACACTATAATGTACTTGTCCTCTTTCTCAGTTGTGCACCGGAACCTCCCACTCCTCTTTCTATTCTGGTTAGGGCCAGTTTGTTCTGTGAAAGGAGTAGTACACAGTGTTGCATGAGATCTTCAGTTTCTTGGCAATTTCTTGAATGGAATAGCCTTCATTTCTCAGAACAAGAATAGACTGAGGAATTTCAGAAGAAAATCTTTGTTATGGCCATTTTGAGCCTGAAATCGAACCCACAAATGCTGATGCTCCAGATACTCAAGTAGTCAAACGAGTAGTCAAAACGAAGGCCAGTTTTATTGCTTCTTTAATCACCACAATAGTTTTCAGCTGTGCCTTTTAAAATGATAAACTTGGATTAGCTAACACAACATGCCATTGTAACACAGGAGTGAAGGTTGCTGATAATGGGCCTCTACGCCTATGTAGATATTCCATTAAAACAATCTGCCGTTTCCAGCTACAATAGTCATATACAACATTAACAATGTCTACACTGTATTTCTTATCAATTTGATGGTATTTTAATGGACAAAAATGTTGCTTTTCTTTCAAAAATGTCTAAGTGACCCCAAACTTTTGAACGGTAGTATACATATATATATATATATATATATATATATATATATATATATATATACAGTATATATATATTTTTCTTACTTTACCATGAAAGAAAAGACTAATCAGTGTATAATAGCAATAAGACACCTCGGGATTTTGGTATTTGGCCAATATATCACGGCTAACCACGGCTTACTCCGTGTTGCGTCGTGCCTAAGAACAGCTCTTAGCCATGATATATTGGCAATATATCACACCCCCCATGACTTATTACTTAATTATATCATTGTTATTGTTGCCGTGTAGATGTGGGGTCAGTAGAGGGCCTGGCGTACCATGGAGCCTGGGACTCGCTATATTGGACCAGCTCCACCACAGCCACCGTCAGCAGGCACAGCTTGGACCAGAGTCTCCCCGGGGCCTTCACCAGAGAGGCTGTGGTCACACTGGCAGAGGAAGACCACCCACATAACCTGGCTCTGGAGGAGTGTCAGAAGTAGGTGTTAAACCTTCACTGCTCCTAATGTCTTACACAGGCCCTTAGTGGCCTACATTAGATGCTCACTTGGGTATATGGTTTGTGTTATGTACTCGGTTAGCAAATCTATTGAAAACTTCTGCTATCAGGGGAATGAGGTTTATAACTGCTCTTGGGGAAGTGTCAGAAGTGTTCTATCATCATTCGTTACTGATCCTAATGTCTTACAGTGGATGGTTCTTTTATGTTTTCTTTGCCTCCCTTTTATCCCTTATTTTCCTTCACAAGAACATGAGATAGTCTTAAAAACGTCACAAAATGATTTTGCTTTAGAATGTGAGGATGGGAACATGTTCATATCTTTAGAAAATAGAGAAAGAAGAAGTAGATTTGCGTTTCCCTGGAGAATGGAAATAATCATTCAGTGTAGACGTTGGATGTTTACTATACATTTGTAATGAACACGAGGGGAGACAAAGCTGGTTTCAAGTGCAGGGCGCAGCAGGTGTTTATTGCAAAGGACCACAGGAGGAGGCAGGTAGCTGGGTCCAGGGACAGGCAGGGAAAAGGCTAGTGAAGTCGTCCGGGAGATCCGGCCATAGGTAGATAACAGGAAATCCGATAAGCTAAAGTACAGGCAGGGAAGTGTAAATCACGGGGAAAAACAGAGCTCTGAAAGACGTGTGTCACAAAACAAACAATACCTCACAGTGATGGGGTGCAAAGAACTGAACTTAATAGTGTGTGGTAATGGCATACAGGTGTGTGAACAGGTGATTGGGATCTGGAGAGTGAGCTGCGTTCAGGAGATCTAGGTGAGATCTAGGTGTTTGAGAGGGTGAGCTTCTGTGAAAGTCTCAATAGTGTTTTTGTTTTCACTGCTGATGCAGCCTGATGTTCTGGACTAACTGGAATGAACTGCGCCCCAGCATTATGAGATCCACCCTGTCAGGAAACAATATCCAGAGTGTCATCACCACAGACATCCTCACACCTAATGGACTCACCATCGACCACACCGCTGAGAAACTCTTCTTCTCCGATGGCAGTCTGGGAAAGATTGAACGATGTGAATATGATGGCTCACACAGATATGTAAGGAGAAATAAATATATATATATTTATATTTATATATACACTGTATGTTATTCTGAAGAGAATGATTGAGTCACATCTTGTACACTCTTAGAAAAAAAGGTGCTATCTAGAACCTAAAAGGGTTCTTTGGCGTGTCCCCACAGGAAAACCCCTTGAAGAACCCTTTACAGGTGCTTGTACCCTTTTGGGTTCCATGAATAACCATTTGTACAGACAGTTCTACCTGGAACCAAAAAGGGTTATCCTATGGGGACAGCTGAAGAACCCTTTTGGAAACATTTTTTCTCAGAGTGTACCATCAGATTTAGAAATGATTCCAGCTGTCTCATACCTCTTCTCATGCTTGAGTATGTGACGTCCAAGGTTCTGTTGATGTATTTCAACCTAAATGAATATGACTAAACAAATGACTAAAACATGAGCATAAAACCAATTTAACACCATTTTCTTCTTACGTTCAATCTGTAGGTAATTATGAAGTCAGGTCCAGGAACCTTCTTTGGCCTGGCTATCTATGGGAACTTCCTGTTCTGGTCTGATTGGGTACGGAGGGCAGTGGTACGCTCCAATAAGTATACAGGTGGCGAAATGAAGGTCCTCAGAGCCGACATCCCCCACCAGCCAATGGGAATTGTTGCAGTTTCCAACAATACCAACAATTGTAAGTGAATTCTATACAGTACATCAAAGCACAACTCACTTGTCAACATGGAATCTTCTATACATTGTCTAAAATATACACACAAAATGTGGTATTTTGTGAGTAGACTATTTTGCAATTGTGTGTGATAAAACGTAACTGCAGCCTGTGATGGTTTGCATGTGGTTACAACCCTGTGTAGCTGAGTTTGACCACATTTGGCATGAACATTATGCAATACTTCCTATAGACCCAGCTACCTTCCCTGATTAATTACCACTCAATGTAAATCTGTTATTGAATAAACAACTCCAAAAATCCCAACCTCCAGTGCCACAGGCTATCCCATGTTGTCTGGCCTGTGCTTCAGTGGAGCCCAAGCTTGGCACAGTGCTTCAGCTGAATCTGTACCATTCGAGCAGAGAAATATATATTCTCGCTCTCTCGCTCTCTCGCTCTCTCGCTCTCTCTCTGGAGTGAGCAGACGTGTGTGTGTACTAAGGGGGCAGCATGATGGCATGGTTTATAGCTTACCACTCCATTCCACTGTTCAAGCCAAACAGAGTTCAAAGATGGTCCCCAACAGAGAAGTCTACCTTTCTACCACAACACTGCCCTTGAAAATATTTCAGTGCTTGATTTAGAAAAATGTGGAGGCTGAAACTCTTTATGGGAGGCACTGCAAGTAGGAAATAAAGCATGCCATTTGGATTATAAAAAATGAGCAATATATTGTCCTGTTTCTTTGGAGGTTAATGTGTGTTTTCTGTAACATGATGTACTACAGTACCCACAATGATCTGTTTTCCCAGGTGAACTGTCCCCTTGCACAGTGCTGAACGGTGGATGTCATGACCTTTGTCTTCTGACCCCTCACGGCACAGTCAACTGTAGCTGCAGAGGAGAGAGACTAATACTGGAAGATAACAGATGTGTATGTAAGTCTAGTACCTTGTCTTTTTCCCTCTAATTCATGGGTAAACAGCATCTGGCTCGAAGGACCATGTGAATGTCTTGCTAATAGACAAATAGACAATAGGCATCTGATAGTGTCACTGTCAGATGAATCAATGAAGATGGGCATTGAAGAAGGATGTTTGTTGGAGACTGTCTGGGAGGGATATAGCAGGGACGAAGAATCCCCAAAAATGTATTTTCTCTTCTTTTTTACAGCTGAAAACTCCTCCTGCAACATCCACACTGAGTTTGAGTGTGGGAACGGGGAGTGTATCGACTATCAGCTGACATGTGACGGAATAGCACACTGCAAAGACAAGTCTGATGAGAAAATGAAATACTGTGGTAAGTACGCACCCAATATGCTTTACTGTACTAGTTCACCGGTCCTCAGATGAAAATCCCTACCGAGCCCCCGCGGGGCTCTTGTCCAGTAGAATGAGTTCAGACTCGCTCACTTCCTGAAATCCATGAAGGAGAAGAGAAACAGTATTCAAGTGAATGTCATGTAATTCCTTTGGTCAAATCTCTTCCTGAAGTGTCTTTGTATCACTTTCGTTTTCCTTCCTCTCTTACAGATAACAGAAACTGTAGACGGGGCTTCAAGAGCTGCTATAACCAGCGCTGTGTGGTCAATAGGCGGGTTTGTGACGGGGTGAACGACTGTGGAGATGATTCCGACGAGGTTTATTGTAACAGTGAGTAATAAGAATCTGATGAATTTACATGCCCTGTCTGACAGACAACATAATCTGTACTATATTATTACTGTATAAACAAATAAATAGCTTTATAACTCCTGTCCCTCCTATTAGATTTCATAGAGGAACATTTCTCTAAGCAAGGATAATATTATCTATTATTTTTATTTTACCCCCTTTTTTCCCCAATTTCATGGTATCCAATTGTTAGTAGTTACTATCTTGTCTCATTGCTACAACTCCTGTACGGGATCAGGAGAGACAAAGGTCAAAAGCCATGCGTCCCCCGAAACCCAACCAAGCCCCACTGCTTCTTAACACAGCGCGCATCCAACCCTGAAGCCAGCCGCACCAATGTGATGGAGGAAACACCGTGCACCTGACGACCTTGTTAGCATGCAATGCGCCCGGCCTGCCACAGGAGTCGCTAGTGCACGATGAGACAAGGACCTCCCGGTCGCGACAGAGCCTGGGCATGAACCTAGAGTCTATGGTGGCACAGCTAGCACTGCAATGCAGTGCTCTAGACTACTGTGCCACCCGGGAGGCCAATGTTATCTATTCTTATCTATCTCTTCACCTGACGACGAACCAAAGAGATGGATTTCAAATACAACATATTTTTATCCCTCGTTTCTTAATCTTTTCATTTCGAACCTGTATTTTCTCTCCAGATTCCTCATGCTCTCCCTCAGACTGGCGTTGTCTGAACGGGGTTTGTATTCCGGCCTCGGCCCGCTGCAATCAGATCATCGACTGTCCCGACGCCTCAGATGAGAAGAACTGCAGTAAGATAAGCCTCTGTTAGAGCGCCACACCGTACCTTTGTTAAGGCGCCACACTACAACATTGCCTTTCCCATGTAGCTTTTCCACGTAGCTGGTCTGTAGTCTAGCCTGGTCATGTGTCTTTTTAATGTTAGATAAAAGAGAAGAAGGAACATCCGCACCTCGGAATTTGAAGTTATTTTTCATTGTTATATCAGGACACTATGCTATTATAGTTAAAACAATGTGTAGCCAGGAATCAATCCCTAACCTTAGGCTTTGGATATGCCGGTCGAATGCCCACTTTCTCTAGGCAACACAGGCTGCTTGGATTACTACATGCTGGGGGTGAAGGAGACAGTGTTCGTCAGCTGCAACTCTACCTCCCTCTGTGTCCACCCATCCTGGATGTGTGATGGAGCCAACGACTGTGGGGATTATGCAGATGAAACCAACTGCCAGAGTATGTTTTTATCCTTCCTTTTTTTCTCTTCTGTGACACTAGTTCTGTCGGCTACTGTTGATGTGGCCGTGTACCAGACAGACACCAGGCCTAGTGGGATGCATTTGAAGATATTTTGAAATTGTGTCTTGGATTCTGGTTTCTCCGCAGCTCCTTCCCTCAGAAAGAGATGTGAGGAAGGCCATTTTGCTTGCCCCAGTGGAAACTGCATCCACACTGTCTGGCTGTGTGACGGAGTGAAAGACTGTGAAGACGGAGCAGATGAATTCCAGTGTGGTATGATATCAGAGATATATATTTCCCTAATATTTATTTACATTACATTTATTTCAGCAAGCACATTGCACTGATTTGTAGCCACTGCCATTGATTTGAGAGAGAGTCTAAATTATTCAAATGACTCTGTTTAAAGTAACGGTTAGATCATTATGTTGTAGGGTACATCCTGCATGAAATGCTGACAAAGCTCAAGGTGGCCAAATATAATGGAGAATTTCTAGGTTGAAAGATTTCTCCTCTTGTCCTGTATCCCCTGTTGTGTCTGGTCAATACATTCGGTCAATACGGACAGATAAGAAGATAAGATAACCCAGTGTTGGTGGTTTGTTCATGTGGGTCATTAAAGGAAGCAGTGAAGGGGTGTCTCCTGCTGAGACCAATGCTTCCACCCCTGATTTGATCCCTATGTGGAAATCTCCTACAATCACTGTTCAAAGCCTCTCCTGAGGAATAATGATGGGAGGAGATGCTTCACTCCTGCTGTTGGTTCTTCAGGGCAGAGCAGTAGACTATGCTGTTGTAACCCAAACAGAATAGCAATAGGAAATATCCTATTTATGTTTGTTGTGGATTTGCTCGTCGTCTGTGTATTTGAATGAGTCCCAGCCAGTAGTGATTGGATGCACACACCGTGTTGTTGGTGCCCGCTGTTTGTGTGGCTAGTTCACACTGACCTTGTCCATGTGGCCATACAGTTATTGTTAATGGTTGCTCTCTGAATGCCCAAGGAAGCAGCTCCACAGTGTCATCATAAAATTGATGTGAAATGCTAACAAATAAACAGACATTTCTTTCTCTCTCTTTCTTTATGTCTCTCCCTCTCTCATCTCTCTCTCTTTCATCTCCCTCCCTCCTCTCTCTCTCCCTCTTTCTCGCTCTCGCTCTCTCGCTCTCTGCTTGCTAAGGCTGAATCATTTTTACCTCACTTGGCGCTCCTTCACTCCTTTTGTACATGGTTTGAATGTAAGACAAGCATTACTTTGAAAGTGCTTACGACTGAGGGAATGTTGTTTGTTTGTATCTAATTTCACAGATGACATTGATACAGTGATATCATTTCCCACCTGCATTAGAATAGAGACTCCCTTCAAAATTGTTTACCTTCACCTCTGTATGTGATATTATTTTCTTCACCTTTTCTGTTCAAAGACCTACCTACCTTTTATTGTATGTGACTTGACTGCAATTTCATATTACTCTATAACAGTTGAAACCTGGGCCCATTTGGACTTGCACACTACCGTGCTATATCATTCATTTATCACTGCTCTCTGCACGGTCAATTGTGAAGATGTTTACATGCTTCCTGTCCCAATGAAATACCATATAATGTGTTATATTTCATTTTGTCTAGACTTATCCTGCCTGTGGAACCAGTTTGCCTGCTCTAAGAACAAGTGCATAGCCAAGCAGTGGCTTTGTGACGGAGAGGACGACTGTGGGGATGGATTGGACGAGAGCTCAGAGATCTGTGGTATAAAAACACGCCTGAATTTATTTACACTATGTTGACTCAAATGTGTCAAACTACAGATCCGGGATCGATCCCGGGCTGTGTCGCTGCTGGGAGACCCATGAGGCGGCGCACATTTGGCCCAGCGTCGTCCGGGTTAGGGGAGGGTTTGGCCAGCTGAGATGTCCTTGTTCCATCGCGCTCTAGCGACACCTTGAGGCAGCCCGGCGCATGCACGCTGATTCGGTCACCAGCTGTACAGTGTTTCCTCCGACACATTGGTGCGGCTGGCTTCCGGGTTAAGCGAGCAGTGTGTCAAGAAGCAGCGCAGCTTGGCGGGGTCATGTTTCGGTGCACACGTGACCTTCACCTCTACCGAGTCCGTACGGGAGTAGCACCAATTTTACGAGATACATCCTTGGTGGAGATATATAGATTAGCAATTTGCTACAGAGATGTGGATTTCATGTTTTTCAGTAATATTTGCACAGACTCTTCAGAAAGTCTTGTAAATATCTGTATTTCTATTACTGTAATTGTGCAGATTCTGTATCCTGATTGCCAGTCTGTTTTTGCTGTCTTGCCAAATCATTATCATAGCAAACATGGTTGGCATGGCAATTCCTTAAGAAGTTGGTAAGATAGCTAAAACAGACTGGCACTCAGGCTGCAGTTCGGTAAAATAATGTTTTGACCAGGAATCCTATTGTACATATCCAGGTACGGCTACCTGTGGCCCAGGGTTGTTTAGTTGCCCAGAGTCGTACGGCTGCGTCCCCAAACACTGGCTTTGTGATGGGGAGAGGGACTGTCCAGATGGGAGTGATGAGCTCTCTGCTGCTGGCTGTGGTAATAATACTGTTCTGAAATTCTCCAACAGAAATCACAGTCATAGTGTACTCACTCCCTTTTCTAAAGCACATATTATAATGACAATAATAAGGACATGTGTCTAACAGTGTAGTCCAAGTCCCTTTTGTAAAACACACATGTCTCAATACATGTCTGTCATAGGGTATTGCCTTCTGAAGGCCTCCAGACAGAAAACAAACAATCAGAGCGTAGTCCCATTTGTAAAGCAAAAATGTCTCATTACATTTCTGTCATTGTGTATTCAGAATCGCTATTGCAAAGCAAAAATGACTCAATACGTTTCTGTTACAACAACAAAATTGAAAAATAATCGGCACTCCATCTTCTACAGTGCTGTAAAACCATATTTCACCTTGACACACACTCTACATTACCAAAAGTATGTGGACACCAACTCGTCGAACATCTCATTCCAAAATTATGGGCATTAATATGGAGTTGGTCCCCCCTTTGCTGCTATAACAGCCTCCACTCTTCTGGGAAGGCTTTCCACTAGATGTTGGAACATTGCTGCGGGGACTTGCTTCCATTCAGCCATGAGCATTATTGAGGTCGGGCACTGATGTTGGACGATTAGGCTTGACTCGCAGTTGGCGTTCCAATTCATCCCAAAGCACTTACAGTTGACCGGGGCAGCTCTAGCAGGTCAGAAATTTGACGAACTGACTTGTTGGAAAGGTGGCATCCTATGACGGTGCCACATTGAAAGTCACTGAGCTCTTCAGTAAGGCCATTCTTCTGTGAATGTTTGTCTATGGAGATTGCATGGCGGTGTGCTCGATTTTTATACACATGTCAGCAACGGGTGTGGATGAAACAGCCAAATCCACTATTTTGAAGGGAAGTCCACCTACTTTTGTACATATAGTGTACCTTGTTAATAATGTCCACATTCCTATAGAAGTTCAGATCCTTTTTGAGAGAGGTGTATGATGAAAAAATCTCTGGTATTTCTTTAACAAATTGTCCCTCCACATATTTCTTATCACAGCCCCCAACAACACGTGCATGGAGGGAATGTTCCAGTGTCGTAATCAGATCTGCATCCCACAGCGGTTCGCTTGTGACCGTGACGATGACTGTGGAGACGGCTCCGATGAGACCCTGGAATGTGGTAAGAATCTCTCTCTCTCTCTGTCTGTCTGACTTGTATTTCCTCTTGTTGTGTTCTGACTGCACATCCCACCTCTTGCCTCCTGTGTCCTACAGAGTACGGGTCCTGCAGTCTGGGAGAGTTCCGCTGCACAGATGGCCGCTGTTTACCCAGAGTTCAGTGGGAGTGTGACGGCCATCCCGACTGTCTCGACCAATCAGACGAGCTGCCACACAACACCAAGTGTTCCGCTGCAGGCAAGCCTTTCATCTGATACAACACAAGTGTGTGTGTGTGTGTGTGAGAGAGAACAGACGAGGTACAGACTGCCCCAGTCTCACCATGTTCCGGCTGGTTTTAGCCTATTACAAACACATATTGTGCTCATAGACCTGCTGGGAACAGACCTTTCAGGATCCAGGTGCTCAAAATGAACCCACCGACTCCCGGTTAACTGATTGTGATTTATCTTCAATGCTCTTTACAATATAATATTCATAATCTTCTGAATCATGATATATGGGCTGGCTGGCTAGTAGCTTGTGTGGATATTTTTAGTATATGGTTGTTAGATCAGGCAGATCACCTGTGATACAAGTCATTATTCAACGTCCATCCATGTCTGAGGACTTCGGGAGATGCCGTGGAAACCGGCCACTAGGGGCAACAGTGAGCGCTGTTACCTTCAATTAAGCATAGTGTACGTGGATGGCAGATGGGCATAAGCATCCGCCTCTGGTTCCAAAGAGCCCAAAGGATGCATGTTCAAATCCACCGATATGTTGTTTTTTATATTCTTATTTTACGAATTTGGAGTTGATGCCTAAACTTAACCTTGGAACGATACGGAGACGTAATCAAACTCTTCGAAATTTGTTGTATGGAACAACTTCGAAATTTGACGTTTGAGAAACATGGATGAACGTCTTGACTACCTCTGTTGCTGCTGCCATGACACTCGTGTGCAACTCCCGACTGAAGAAGGGATGGAGTTGGGTTGGAGGGGCGTAGATGCAGCCGCTCCTCTCTGTCTTTCTGCCTCTCTTACGTAGGTTAACCTCTAGCGACGAGCAATCCCGTATCCGGGAGCGTAATCATAGCCTCAAGCGCATTACCATAACGCAACGTTTCATATTCATGAAAATCGCAAATGAAATGAAATAAATATATTGAAACACAAGCTTAGGCTTTTGTTAACAACACTGTCATCTCAGATTTCCAAAATATGCTTTTCAACCAAAGCTACCAAAGAGTATTGATAGCCTAGCATAGCATTAAGCCTAGCATTCAGCAGGCAACATTTTCACAAAAACAAGAAAAGCATTCAAATAAAATAATTTACCTTTGAAGAACTTCGGATTATTTCAATGACGAGACTCTGTTAGATAGCAAATGTTCATTTTTTCCAAAAATACTATTTGTGTTGGCGAAATAGCTCCGTGTTGTTCATCACGTTTGGCTAAGAAAAAGACCGGAAAATGCAGTCACTACAACGCCAAACTTTTTTCCAAATTAGCTCCATAATATCGACAGAAACATGGCAAACGTTGTTTAGAATCCATCCTCAAGGTGTTTTTCACATATCTATTCGATAATATATCAGTCGTGACAGTTGGTTTCTCATCAGAAGCGAACGGAAAAATACTGCAGCTGGAGATTACACAATAATTGCAACGGAGGACACCAAGCGACCACCTGGTAGATGTTGTCTCTATAGGCCAATCTTCCAATGATATGCCTACAAATACGTCACAATGCTGTCGACACCTTGGGGAAGCGACAGAAAGCCTAAGCTCATTCGTGGCCCATTCACAGCCATATAAGGAGTCATTGGCATGAGGCGGTTTCAAAAAATGCGGCACTTCCTGATTAGATTTTTATCTGGGTTTCGCCTGTAACATCAGTTCTGTGGCACTCACAGACAATATCTTTGCAGTTTTGGAAACGTCAGAGTGTTTTCTTTCCAATTCTATTATATGCATAGTCGGGCATCTTTTCGTGACAAAACATTTTGTTTAAAACGGGAACGTTTTTCATCCAAAAATTAAAATAGCGCCCCCTATATCCAAGACGTTAACAGCCAACCAGGCAGAATATTGATGATGATGTAAATCAAGTGTTAATCAAATGTTATGCTGCTGTAGCAGTACTGTTGATATTTAAATTAGGTACTGTAGCTTGCGCCTTGTGGTGGAATTATTGTAATCAAAAGGAGAGACTTTTAGATTTCTTCCAAACAATCAAACGTTATTGTTTAATTACTGCAGTAATGGAGCTGGTCGATAATCAACCCTGGGGGTGATCACTGAGAACTCAACAAGCTGGTTTGAGCCACGGCATTTTATAGAAAAGTCCATTCTCCTTCAGTCTCGATGACAAACAACAGATGTATGGAATGGGTCACAAGGTTAATATTTGTATGAAAGATACGTATAATTCAAAGCAGACAGTATCTGCTGTAAAAACTGTCCTCATTGTGTAGAGACCAGGGTCTGGCCCCCCAACTCGATACTGGAACCATCTCCCGCTGGTACCCCAGTACAGAAACATTAACCCATGCTCTGGAATGCGGTATCACCCAAAGACATCATAAATCTTCCAGAGGCCCATCCTCAGTAGAACATACACAGATGAGCGTTCTAACAACCCCTTATTTTGTTGCAATAAACAACCATTTGATGCATTATAACATAATCTTGTCATTTCCCCACCATAGCCTCTCAATTGGACACCACAAAATTAGGGAGAGAAAGGGGTAAAAGTACACAAAATTATTATGATAATAATTGGTAGCTTGCTACACACACTCGACCTGTGACTGCGTCTCAAGCCATTGTTGTGTCTTTGGCATCATTAAAGTCAAGACTGTTATTTTATAAAATCAATTCTCTGTAATTATTATTATGTAATTTAAACTAATCATGTAAATGGTATTAATTAAGAAGTCGGGGAACCAAGGAAAATCTTCAGATTACAAAGTTATAATTTTCCTCATATAACTATTCAGATATTTTCATATCTGATCAATTAGTCTTCTAATTCATTAATTATTCTTTACCTCATGTTAGTCTCATTCCAAACGTCTTAAATTGTAAGTTAACTGCACCAAACCCAGCCTTTACTCTGAATCATCCATACATCAATTGTCTTAATCATTTATTTACCAACTAACTAAATAATCACAGAAATGCATAAACAAACAAACACAGTAGATATGGTTACAAGGAAATGATAGGGGAGGTTCCCTAGTGGGCTAAGCCGATATGACGGCTTGGTGGATAAAGGGAAGTGGGTGTGGACTGAGAATGGCAGGAAAGACAAAAAAAAGTCACTACACAGTTGATAATTATATGAATTGAAATGCTAATCCTTTGCACATGAACGCTCACTCATTTTGGGAATAATTGCAATCAATAAGTATTTACCCAGTGTGTCGTCGTGATCTCTGATGGAATCGTCAGTCCATCTGTTGGAAAGTTCATCCGAGCGTCTCTTTGCTTCCCTAAAGTCTTACGTGGTTAGAATGGGTCCTTCAGAGTACCGTTCAGAATTCCACGATCTATACCCAGAATGGGCCACATCATGACACCATACATGTTTAGATACTGGGTACGAACGCCATACATGGCCAACAAACAGGCGCAACCAACCAACCAACTGGGGGTGGGGGTGGGGGTGGCGAACTTGATGACATCACAACGAATTTCAAGCAGTGGGTTCAGAACAACAATGTCAAAAACTGTGTACAAAAATATATACAAATACCACCACCCAAAAGGGCAGTTGTTGAGGGAGGGCAATGGGGCAGGTGCTCTGACACAGAGACCCCTATGTGTACACGTTCCTGGTTGATAGAAATATGTTTATTTGACTGTTTCTTTATGTTGGCCGGTTCCCCAGACCCAGATTAAGCCTAGAACTGGACAACAACAATATATATATATACTGTATATATTTTTTATCTAGGACTAGGCTTAATCTGGTTCTGGGAATACAGAAGTCTTGCATTCCTGGCTTTCACAGAAAGTTCCAATCTAACACTTGCCACTTTGTTCTGTAGAAAGCTTGTGCAACGGCTCTTTCTTCATGTGTGTCAACGGCCGCTGTGTCTCGCTGGCCAGCCTGTGTAACAGGAGGGACGACTGTGGGGACGCATCAGACGAGAGGAACTGTCATGTCAACGAGTGTCTGAACCGTCGAGTCAGTGGATGCACACAGGACTGTGAAGACCTGCCTGTAGGGTACAAGGTAGGAAGGTACCCCTGCTTGCTTTCTCAGAAGTGCACACACACACACACACATACACACACACACACACATACACACACAATCACAAGTCATGAACTATACAAGGTTATTTTTCTCAGTATCACACACACACACGGTATAGCCCTAAGTATGGTAAGCCCACTAAGCTCTTACAACATAAAACTAAGGCTCAGCTGCTAACTGTTTATTGATGTTTTGCAAATGTCTCCATAATGATAGGATTTCTGTGGGATAGCACCAGGGTTATTACATTACATCTATTATCATGTTTAACAATAAAACAAACAGAACCTAAATCAACATACTATGTGGACATGATATTTCTCAGAATGGAAACGGTTCTGTTTTCCAGAACATTTTGCTCCTGGCTAACAATATGTGTATGTTTGTGATATTCATACTCAAATTTTTATTTTATTTTATTTATTTTACCTTTATTTAACCAGGTAGGCAAGTTGAGAACAAGTTCTCATTTACAATTGCGACCTGGCCAAGATAAAGCAAAGCAGTTCGACAGATAAAACGACACAGAGTTACACATGGAGTAAAAACAAACATACAGTCAATAATGCAGTATAAACAAGTCTATATACAATGTGAGCAAATGAGGTGAGAAGGGAGGTAAAGGCAAAAAATGCCATGATGGCAAAGTAAGTACAATATAGCAAGTAAAATACTGGAATGGTAGTTTTGCAATGGAAGAATGTGCAAAGTAGAAATAAAAAATAATGGGGTGCAAAGGAGCAAAATAAATAAATAAATAAAAATTAAATACAGTTGGGAAAGAGGTAGTTGTTTGGGCTAAATTATAGGTGGGCTATGTACAGGTGCAGTAATCTGTGAGCTGCTCTGACAGTTGGTGCTTAAAGCTAGTGAGGGAGATAAGTGTTTCCAGTTTCAGAGATTTTTGTAGTTCGTTCCAGTCATTGGCAGCAGAGAACTGGAAGGAGAGGCGGCCAAAGAAAGAATTGGTTTTGGGGGTGACTAGAGAGATATACCTGCTGGAGCGTGTGCTACAGGTTGGAGATGCTATGGTGACCAGCGAGCT
>NC_034189.2:39243190-39283190 GCF_002021735.2 Oncorhynchus kisutch
AGGCTTCTGAAGCTTGTAATTTCCACTGAAATTTCATACATGATTTTCCATAACGAAAAATGTATCAACCCCTTCAAAAATGTCTATTAATTATGATATTTAAATGATAGGAGGCCATCTGCGCTCTTTAAGGGTTACTACTAAATCGTGTTGTTTCCAGGTGCGTAGGCGTTCAAATAAGAATACTGGAGGAGATCCAAAACTTGATTGCAAAATAAAGATGCTAATTTGAACATCATTGTGCCCAAAATATCTAAACAGAAGTTTCGGCCTCAGGCCAACCTCCGTATAAATGGTCGGCACACACACCTGTTTTAATTTCAAGGATAATTACATGTCACATGATCAAGCAAGAAAATACATCAGAGAACCTGTAGTCAGTACTGGCCCTCTTGAACTTTGCGACCTTTTGCCACATTTCAGGCTTCAAACATAAAGATATAAAACTGTATTTTTTTGTGAAGAATCAACAACAAGTGGGACACAATCATGAAGTGGAACCACATTTATTGGATATTTCAAACTTTTTGAACAAATCAAAAACTGAAGAATTGGGCGTGCAAAATTATTTTTGCCCCTTTACTTTCAGTGCAGCAAACTCTCTCCAGAAGTTCAGGGAGGATCTCTGAATGATCCAATGTTGACCTAAATGACTAATGATGATAAATACAATCCACCTGTGTGTAATCAAGTCTCCGTATAAATGCACCTGCACTGTGATAGTCTCAGAGGTCCGTTAAAAGCGCAGAGAGCATCATGAAGAACAAGGAACACACCAGGCAGGTCCGAGATACTGTTGTGAAGAAGTTTAAAGCCGGATTTGGATACAAAAAGATTTCCCAAGCTTTAAACATCCCAAGGAGCACTGTGCAAGCGATAATATTGAAATGGAAGGAGTATCAGACCACTGCAAATCTACCAAGACCTGGCCTTGTTGTTGATTCTTCACAAAAAAATACAGTTTTATATCTTTATGTTTGAATACTTTCGCAAGGCACTGTATACAAAAGAGAACAGAGAAATATCATAAATTATTGCTACTGTGATTTTTTAAAGAAACCATGATGTTCAAATTAACAGCTTTCTGTGTGGCATGTAGACTAGCGGTTCAGAGGGTTGGGCCAGTAATTGAACGGTTTCTGGTCTGAATCCCAAAGCCGACTAGGTGAACAATCTTACATTGTGCCCTTGAGCAAAGCACTTAGCTATAATTGTTCCTCTATGTTGCTCTGGATAAGAGTGTCTACTAAATTACATGAAATCTTTCTTTTGCATTCAAGCCTCAGTTTTGGATTTATTCCTTTTTCAGACAGTGTGCGGGTCTCCATCTCCTCCATTTATTATAATTTCATGCAGGATTATTTTCCTGCTGTAGCAAACTGCCTCAAATTAAGATCCTACATGTGTATTGGCCATCAAATTTGATCTGATCTTCATCTAAGTCACAACAATAGACAAACATAGTGTGCTTAAAATCATAACACTCAAACTAATGTATTTTTCTTGTCTATATTGAAAACATCATTTAAACATTCACAGTGTAGGTTGGAAAAAGTATGTGAACCCCTAGGCTAATGACTTCTCCAAAAGCTAATTGGAGTCAGGAGTCAGCTAACCTGAAGTCCAATCAATGAGACAAGATTGAAAATGTTGGTTAGAGCTACCTTGCCCTATAAAAAACACTCACAAAATGTGAGTTTCATATTCACAAGAAGCATTGCCTGATGTGAACCATGCCTCAAACAAAAAAAGATCTCAGAAGACCAAAGATTAAGAATTGTTGACTTGCATAAAGCTGGAAAGAGTTACGAAAGTATCCCTAAAAGCTTTGATGTTCATCTGTCAGTCATCACGGTAAGACAAACTATCTGTCACGTTCTGACTTTGTTTCCTTTGTTTTGTATTTATTTAGTATGGTCAGGGTGTGAGTTGGGGTGGGCAGTCTATGTTTGTTTTTCTATGATTTGGGGATTTGTATGTTTCGGCCTAGTATGGTTCTCAATCAGAGGCAGGTGTCATTAGTTGTCTCTGATTGAGAATCATCCTTAGGTAGCCTGGGTTGCACTGTTTGCTTGTGGGTGATTGTCTATGTTAGTTGCTTGTGTCAGCACAGGTCTCATTTATAGCTTCACGGTCGTTATTTGTTTATTGTTTTTTTATTCAGTGTTCAGTACTTTCTTTAATTAAATATTCATCATGAACACATACCACGCCGCATTTTGGTCCTCCGATCCTTCTCGCCTCTCCTCTTCAGATGAAGAGGAGGACGACCGTGTCTATAAATGAAGAAAGTTCAGCACTGTTGCTACTCTCCCTAGGAGTGGCCGTCCTGCTAAGATGACTGCAAGAGAACACACAATTCTCAATGAGGTCAAGAAGAATCCTAGTGTCAGCTAAAGACTTACAGAAATCTCTGGGACATGCTAACAACTCTGACGAGTCTACAATACGTAAAACACTCAACAAGAATGGTGTTCGTGGGAGGACACCACAGAAGAAGACACTGCTGTCCAAAAAAAACATTGCTGCAGAAGAAGACACTGCTGTCTGAAGTTTGCAAAAGTGCACTTTGATGTTCCACTGCGCTACTGGCAAAATATTCTGTGGACAGATGGAACTACAATTGAGTTGTTTGAAAGGAACACACAACACCATGTGTGGCGAAAAAAAAGGCACAGCACACCAACATCAAAACCTCATCCCAACTGTAAAGTATGGTGGAGGGAGCATCATGGTTTGGGACTGCTTTGCTGCCTCAGGGCCTGGACAGCTTGCTATCATCGAGGGGAATTGAATTCCCAAGTTTATCAAGACATTTTGCAGGAGAATGTCTGCCAAGCTCAACAGAAGTTGGGTGATGCAAAAGGACAACGACACAAAACACAGAAGTAAATCAACAATAGAATGTCTTCAGAAGAAGAAAATACGCCTTCTGGACAGACCCAGTCAGAATTCAGACCTCAACCCGATTGAGATGCTATGGCATTACCTCAAGAGAACGGTTCACACCAGACATCCCAAGAATATTGCTGAACTGAAACAGTTTTATTAAGAGGAATGGTCCAAAATTCCTCCAGACCGTGATGCAAGTCTGATCCGCAACTACAGAAAACGTTTGGTTGATACTTATTGCTGGCAAAGGAGGGTCAACCAGTTATTAAATCCGAGGGTTCACATACTTTTCCCACCCTGCACTGTGAATGTTTAAACGGTGTGTTCAATAAAGACATAAACACATATAATTATTTGTGTTATTAGTTTCAGCAGACTGTGTCTGTCTATTGTTGTGGCCTAGATGAAGATCTGATCAAATTGGATGACCAATTTATGCAGAAATCCAGGTAATTCCAAAGGGTTCACGTACTTTTTCTTGCCACTGTATGTGGTACATATATTTGTTCATCTATTCAAGTTACTGGCCCAATGCTCTTAACCGCTAGGCTATCTTCCGCCCTACCAACAAATAACTGACAAAGCTTCGTCATTGTTAAACCCGGTGTTATGAAGAGATTATCTTACAACAAGGATAGAGTCACTTTCTCTCACTGACATTCACCATGTAGGCTATCTACATGAAATCATTCCTCTGAGAATCTTCTCCGCTCATATTCCCCTCGGTTTGTTTGATAAAGAATAGCTATCACAGTGCCATCCAACACAGCATGTCACACCAGCCAAAGTGAGCGAATTGAACCCTTAACTCGCTCCCCTCTTCAGTGACGGGATCCGTGTGTCTGCATCGAAGTGACTCTGTACTGCTGTTGTTGTTGACGAGCCAATACGACAGGCTCAACGTGATGCTGTCTGAGAGGAAGGCAATGCTGCCTGAATACCAAAGGGACGCAGCATGCCTTGGACTGTCATAACAGCCTTGGGAGACAGTGAAGAAGCAAAGAGATCATTCTAGAATGCACTCACTGGTTAGAGTAGAATTGTCATGCAGTAATTTTGTATTTTTTTTTTGTGAGGGAGAGTTCATTGAGGTGAGACAATCAGATGTTGATCTGATCAGCAGGTGTGTGACTATCCTCTGTATCCTTTATGCATCTGTTTCCTGTTGACTTAGATGCTACAAATGTGTCTAAAACTAAGTTGTGTTGTTCCCAAGAGAGCAGTACTGAACGTCAGGTATTAAAACATAGTTTACATTCATCAAGCTAATGGGCTGAAGACAAGTAGAACTTTTTGCAACCAATTGTGTTCTAACTAACTGAAGTAATAAGAAAAAAGCACAACAGGTTTAAAGTAATATATAAAATACATGATAAATTCCACATCCACTACCACCGTGGTATGTGGATCCCTGTCAAAAATCTCACTATTTTATGTTACCATTCTGTATTAATTAACCCTTTACACACGTGGGACTTGGCCTACATATGGATAGGTCTAATTTCAAATGTTTCTTACAGAAGAAAGTATATGCATAAGCATGGTAGCAATTTACAGCGAACAGCTTGGAGATGATCAAATCAAATCAAATTTGATTTGTCACATGTGCCGAATACAACAGGTGTAGGTAGACCTTACAGTGAAATGCTTACTTACAAGCCCTTAACCAACAATGCAGTTTTAAGAAAATACCTAAAAGAAAAGTAAGAGATAAGAGTAACAAATAACGAAAGAGCCGCAGTAAATAACAATAGCGGGGCTATATACAGGGGGTACTGGTACAGAGTCAATGTCAATGTGCGGTGTCGAGGTAATTGAGGTAATATGTAGATAGAGTTATTAAAAGTGACTGTGCATAGATAATAACAGAGAGTAGCAGGGGGGTGCAATGCAAATAGTCTGGGTAGCCATTTGATTATCTGTTCAAGGAGTTTTATGGCTTGGGGGTAGAAGCTATTTAGGAGCCTCTTGCTGTCACGCCCTGGCCATAGAGAGGTTTTTAGAGAGGCAGCCCCCAAACATTTTTGGGGGGGGAACACACGGGGAGAGTGGCAGAGTCAGGGTTCAGACCTGAGCCAACTCCTCGTGCTTACCGTGGGGAGCGAGTAACCGGTCAAGCACCATGCTATCCAGTTCTGCGCACCATGCCTTCAGTGCGCATCCACAGCCCAGTGCGCTCTGTGGAAGCTCCCCGCAGTGGCCGTGCTAGAGTGGGCATTCAGCCAGGACGGATTGTGCCGGCTCAGTGTTCATGGCCTCTGGTGCGTCTCTTTGGACCAGGTTATCCTGTGCCAGCTCTACGCACGGTGTCCCCGGTTCGCCAGAAATGCCCATTGCGACCTGCTCCAGCTCCCCACACTTGCCGGGCTAAGGGGGTATCCAGCCAGGACGAGTTATGCCAGCTCTGCGCTCCAGACCTCCTCCACGGTCCAGTGTGTCTTGAGCTGGCTCTACGCACTATGCCTCCAGTGCGCCGTCATAGCCCAGTGCATCCTGTGCCAGCTCTCCACACTCACCAAGCTAGAGTGGGTTTCCAGCCAGGATGTGTTATGGCAGCTCCACTCACTAGGCTACTCACTAGGTGATGATCCATGGCCCAAAGCCTCCAGTGATTATCCATGGCCCGAAGCCTCCAGTGATGATCCATGGCCCGAAGCCTCCAGTGATGATCCATGGCCCGAAGCCTCCAGTCACGATTCATGGCCGAAGCCTGCAGTGAGGATCCATGGCTCCGCGGTCCGGAGCCTCCAGCGACGGTCCCCGGTTCTGCGCCTACAGCGACGGCCCGGAGCCTCCAGCGACGGTCCCCAGTCCGGAGCCTGCAGCGACGGTTCCCAGTCCGGAGCCTGCGGCGATGATCGGTGGTCTGGTTCCTCCGGCGATGATCTGCGGCCCGGTTCCTCCAGTGAAGGTCCATGCACCAGGGCCGCCACCAGTGAACGTCCATGCATCAGGGCTGCCACCAAAGCGGAGATATCTGCGGGCGGAGGGGGGGTCTACGTCCCGCACCAGAGCCGCCGCCGTGAAGGGATGACCCTCCCCTTTAGAGTCAGGTTTTGTGGCCGGAGTCCGCACCTTTGGGGGAGGGAAGGTACTGTCACTCCCTGGCCATAGAGAGGTTTTTATTCTCTATTTTGGTTAGGCCAGGGTGTGACTAGGGTGGGCATTCTAGTTTCTTTATTTCTATGTTGGTGTGGTTCCCAATTAGAGGCAGCTGTCTATCGTTGTCTCTGATTGGGGATCATATAAAAGTTGTCCTTTTTCGTTTGGGTTTTGTGGGTAGTTATTTTCTGTTTAGTTTCTGTTCACCTGACAGGACTGTTTCGGTTTTCACTCTTTGTTATTTTGTTTGAGTGTTTTGAGTAATACATTTATCATGAACACTTACCACCCTGCGCTTTGGTCCATGCCTTCTGACGAGAGACGTGACACTTGGACCTAGACTTGGTCCTCTGGTATTGTTTGCCGCGCGGTAGCAGAGAGAACAGTCTATGACTAGGGTGGCTAGAGTCTATGATAATTTTTAGGGCCTTCCTCTGACACCGCCTGGTATATAGGTCCTGGATGGCAGGAAGCTTGGCCCCGGTGATGTACTAGGCCGTTATTAGAAATTATTAGACCAGTTCACCTGACAAGACTGAATCCAAACATTACACTGTTGATTTTATGTGCATTTTACATTTACTGTACTTTTCACTGCATTTGTTGATAACAACATCTGAAAATACTCTGGATACATTCAGTAACATGATAAGAATATTCCTGGAAAATGTGGAGTAGGTGCAACATAAGACAACAAAAAAATGGTTTGAGTGAGAGGACTAAATGGTGTCTCCAAGCGGCCTAGAGCAAGCACATGTTTGTTTTGTTTGGAACTCAGCCCTGCATCCCCCACCATCAGACAATTCCTTTGGTTGTTTACGCAATCCAAGAAAGGCCCATTATAAATCGCAATCTGGGTCAGGTGGGAATCATTTGAAAGTTTGTTCTATTGCCAAGTTATAAAACAAGATCATACAGTGTTCACAGGGCAAGTCAGAGAAATCGCCATTTTGGTACGCATAGAAAAGGAGTCGAGAGTGCATTCAGGTGCGTGTTCCACTGCAAATTTTCATTACAATAGAAAAACATAGGCTCATCAGTCAAAACCCATACAGCGCCGTGAAGCTCTGAGCGCCGACGTCATGTATAGAATGTTATTGTACAGACACTGTGTTCCAAATTTGGCTCCTTATCAGTGCCAAAATCTGCTATTTTCAATTGTGTACATGTACAAATGTGAAGGGCTACTCAAACATCTCAGTATGATCATTCAGTCTCGTTACTGTCTTTCCTGCCTGGAATCTTGCTTCAGCTCAATGACTCACTGAGGTTTAAACCTGAGGAGTCAAGTCTGGGTCCGCTGCCTCAAATTAGACCTGTTTCCTCTCTCACCCTATCTCCCCCCCCCCCTTCTCTCCACTCTCTCTAGCCTTGTTTATACCTGGTTCTAACATGCATCCGTTGTCCTGATTTTATCCACATTCTGACTATGCCCACATTGTAACCGTTGCGTCTACAGATGGTAGTAAGATGTGTCTCTTATCCATGTACACTGTGTTATTCTTTCAATATTTATTCATTTTAAGACACATATTGATGCAATAAGTCAATGGTGTCACCTGTCAATGATTCTAGAGGGCGGGATGATGATGGATGAAATGGTTTCACTATCCAGATCGGTCTACACTGGTAAGATTTCCAGACATAATGCTTCTGACTACCTCCGGAGGTGGTCAGGATGATCTGATCGCCATCAGATCCCAATGCATCGTTTAATCATCTACATCTGTCTAAAAATGTGGGCATAATCAGAATGTGGACCATATCAGGACAACGGACGCAAGTTAGAACCAGGTATAAACGGGGTTTCTTTCTCTCTCCCCACTTCTCTTTCTCTCTTCACACCTCTCACAAGTTAATGAGAGGAAATAAAGCATCTGTCAGGCATGTCAAATGGCCTGGGCCCAGTAGACCAGGCAGGGAACTCAAGGTCACCTCATTGGCTCAGAGCAGCACCATAGTCATGTCTTGGAAGAGTGCCTGCGACACGGCCTTCGCCTCGAACTGCTGCTTTGACAGCTGGGAAATCAGAGTAGAAATACATTTATAAAGCTAGGGGAGAAGGAGGAGATAGAATGAGCTGCTGCCATCTTAATCAGGGCATGGATTGCTGTAGGTGTCGTAGCCTTTGATAAAGGAACTGCCACACACCTATAGGTAGCTCCTTCACAAAAGTTATAGGCGTTATGTTGATCCAAATACAATAGCCAGATTCAAATTTTATGTTACATCATCCATTCACTGGAAAAGACCATTGCGATGCTTTTAAATGCTTTAACGTTTGAACAACCTTCTCTCATGAGAAGGGCAGATACTATTGATGTTGCTGCCTTTGGGGCAGTCGCTATAGGGACAGTCACCCTTGGGGGAGTCACTATACAGACAGTCATCATAGCAGAAGGGCAGATACTACTGATGTTGCTGCCTTTGGGGCAGTCACTATAGGGACAGTCACTATAGGGACAGTCATCATGGCAGAAGGGCAGATACTACTGATGTTGCTGCCCTTGGGGCAGTCATTATAGGGTCAGTCACCATAGCAGAAGGGAAGATAGTATTGAGTAACTATAGCATAAGTGATACATATATAGTACAAATACATAAGTCATACAGTATACTACAGCCTAGCCCACTTACTGCGCTGGGCTCTGACTGTACTATTGCATCGTGGATGATGTCATTGAGGAGGAAAGGATGGGACTGTGTGTTGAGACCAGTTCTACACTAATCCTCCTCCAGAACATCTGGCGTATGAAGCCCATGTGGCCATCATGTACAGAACTGGGTATGGGGAGAACATTTGCTTTAGAATGGTTAAATATGCTGTAGGAAATTGTATAGGGAAAGGGTCTAAGATAGTGTTGTTGACTTTAATAGAGAAGTACTCCCAAATGGCAAACATTATTGTTTCAGCAAATCTCTCTCGCTCTTTCCATTTCTCTGACACCCACATGAATGCATAGATGTCCTTATTTTAATCAGCTGAACATTATCTTAGCTGAACAACCCCCTCAGATGCCCTCTAGCCCATAATATACTTCTCCAACCTCTTAAAGCCATAACAATAAGTGAATGGCCCCTGCAGCACCAGGAAGCCCATACTTACAGTACATTACACCGCTCTCCTTCATATGAGGCTCTCTGTCTGTACCTCATTAACTACAGAGCGCTGGGCCAGAGCCCCAAATGATCTCACTACAAAGCCATCTCATCTCAACCTCCTCTCCAAGGACTTCTGCTTCAAAACAAAATAAATGTAAATGACCATCATTTTGGCCCCTGCCTGGCCTATCAACCACCCTATACCCCTGGGCAGCTGAGGGGAGGTCAGAGAGAGGGGAAACATCAAAGGGATATATGGGGGAATGTTACAGTCAGCCATCATCCCTTTATCAACCCTCCAGACGAGCTTCAATGCCATAAACTCTCCTTCCGTGGCCTCCAACTGCTCTTAAATGCAAGTAAAACTAAATGCATGCTCTTCAACCGGTCGCTGCCTGCACCTGCCCGCCTGTCCAGCATCACTACTCTGGACGGTTCTGACTTAGCATATGTGGACAACTACAAATACCTAGGTGTCTGGTTAGACTGTAAACTCTCCTTCCAGACCCATATCAAACATCTCCAATCCAAAGTTAAATCTAGAAATGGCTTCCTATTTCACAACAAAGCATCCTTCACTCATGCTGCCAAACATACTCTCATAAAACTGACCATCCTACCGATCCTCGACTTTGGCGATGTCATTTACAAAATAGCCTACAATACCCTACTCAATAAATTGGATCCAGTCTATTACAGTGCCATCCGTTTTGTCACCAAAGCCCCATACACTACCCACCACTGCGACCTGTACGCCAAACCCACTGGCTCCATGTCATCTACAAGACCCTGCGAGGTAAAGTCCCCCCTTATCTCAGCTCGCTGGTCACCATAGCAGCACCCACCTGTAGCACGAGCTCCAGCAGGTATATCTCTCTGGTCACCCCCAAAACCAATTCTTCCTTTGGCTGCCTCTCCTTCCAGTTCTCTGCTGCCAATGACTGGAACAAACTACAAAAATCTCTGAAATTGGGAAACACATCCCCCTCACCAGCTTTAAGCACCAGCTGTCAGAGCAGCTCACAGATTACTGCACCTGTACATAGCCCATCTATAATTTAGCACAAACAACTACCTCTTCCCCTACTGTGTTTATTTATTTATTTATTTTGCTCCTTTGCACCCCATTATTTCTATTTCTACTTTGCACATTCTTCCACTGCAAATCTACCATTCCAGTGTTTTACTTGATATATTGTATTTATTTCGCCACCCTGGCCTTTTTTTGCCTTTACCTCCCTTATCTCACCTCATTTGCTCACATCGTATATAGACTTATTTTACTACTGTATTACTGACTGTATGTTTGTTTTACTCCATGTGTAACTCTGTGTTGTCATATGCGTCAAACTGCTTTGCTTTATCTTGGCCAGGTCGCAATTGTAAATGAGAACTTGTTCTCAACTTGCCTACCCTGGTTAAATAAAGGTGAAATAAAATAAATCAAAATCAAAAGACCAACCGACTGCCTGGAGTTAACGTGGGAATCTGGGACGCCCTCATGGAAAGAGCCCAGCTAATATCAAAGCAAAGCTCGTACTCTACCTTTCCATTGCAGTGATACTAGAGAATATACTCCCCTATATGTCACATTTGCATCAGCATTGTCTTGAAAATATTCAATATAACAATCTGATGCGAACTGGGTCAAGGTTTGAACCGAGAACAACAAGCGCTACAACTGTTTGTACTGTACTAGAATTGAACTAGAATTGCCACGTACAACTCCCCACTGTATTTAGTCTCCCCACTGTATTTAGTCTCCCCACTGTATTTAGTCTCCCCACTGTATTTAGTCTCCCCACTGTATTTAGTCTCCCCACTGTATTTAGTCTCCCCATTGTATTTAGTCTCCCCACTGTATTTAGTCTCCCCACTGTATTTAGTCTCCCCACTGTATTTAGTCTCCCCACTGTTTTGATCTTACTTTGAATAAGGTCATGGAAAGTGAAGTAGGAGACAATCTTGTCACTATCGATGAACAGGAAACTATTACCCCAAACATAGATAACGTAACATGAGGGCTGAAACCAAAACATTGTGTTAGGTTCCATGTTGTATGTTAATTCTAAATAATCCCAGAGCAGCAACAATGCATGTTTCTAAAGCACTATCATCATGTAGCCTGACATTAAGCTGTGGGGCAGAGGAGATAGGAGATATGATGCCCCTGCCCTGGTCTCGTGGATATACCAGCAGAGTTAAAGCTATGCAGGCAGCATTCTGGTAATCGATTAGCTCTCCTTTTGGGAAATTATTCTGTTCTCAGACACATTTAGTCCGCATACAAGTATTTGTATCAGTCAGTCAGTGGGGCTGTGGAGTCAATTTTGTGCCATGCCACCAACTACCGGCTCAGTCCCCCTGGTTGGGCTCCAGTGCCACTTGTTCCCTCCCAGGGGGGACATCCTGTGGATGGAGTTCTGCTCTGTCTTGGGGAAACAGATGTTTTGGATACAGAAACAGTAGAAGAGGCATGCATACAGCATACTGTGGTTATGTCCCAAATGGCCCCCTATTACCTATTTAGTGCACTACTTGAGACCAGAGCTCTATGGGCCCTGTTCAAAAGTAGGGCACTATATAGGGAATAGCGAGCCATTTGGGATGCTATAACTCGGCAGCAAGGGGAACCAGCAGAGTCCCACACTTAGGGGAAGCGAGAGACACTTCCCTATTTGTTCTACTGATTCATCTTCTTAGGGCTAAGCCCTAGTGTACTGTAACTTGCAGTGGCACTTGTTCAGTCTCTGAAAAATAATTGTACTGTGTTGTGTTTGTAACTAATGTACCTATGTTCTGCAGATATGAGTCAAATAACCCTTCTTTAAATAAGTACCACCTTGTAATCAACATTGGAGAAGGCGTGTTTGCGGAGGGGCGTGGTTTATATAGCTAGAAAGCTACTCAACTGGTGCCAAAGATTGACTGTAGGGTGTCAGCAAATATAATTACAAGTTTACACTATTCATCTATGGCAAATATACTTATGTCTCCCCTTTCATCTGTGTCTGGTGTTAGCTACTTACTGGCTAGCTAGGTCTCCAGCCAGCATTGAACAAAAGGAGGGGAAGGGTCCTTCAAAACTCTGACGCAGTTGTCATGTCAACACATCCATCAGTGCTGCCGTGAACTGCATCACAATAGACAAACTGCAGGCGTATGAAAAACAAATTGACATCGTTGGTGCAATTTCAATGTTGTTTGAGTCGCTTTGTGTGTCACCAAATTAGCTTGAGGTGATTTTACTACAACACTGCTCACTACATCCACATTTCTTGACGTAGCCATTTCAAAGAGATGTCAGTCAATGCAAGCTCATGAATATAAGCTCCCTGCCCACTCAGCCTGTCTTTTCAAACTTCCAGGTAGTTAGCTATGAGAGAAAGAGTACTTTTTCTCAAATATGGAGCATTTCTATCCACACAAAATACTATGGGTGATAGTTTTTAGTCACTCAAAAGGCTTTAAGGACACTCCTCAAATATTGCCACCCCTCCCTAGATTAAGGAACTATGGGATGTTCAGGAACTTGAGGGTATGGGGTCAAATCCTGTTGTAGGCACACTATTTAGAAAATAGTTTTATGTGAAACCACACTTTCTGTAAGGTTGTTCAAATAATTCATTTAATTTAGTATTATATAAGCTTCTGTCTTAAAACTTGTTTGGGATAGGGGGCAGTATTTTCACGTCCAGATGAAAAGCGTACCCAAAGTAAACTCAAAGTTACTCATGCTCAGAAGCTAGGATAGGCAGATAATTGGTAGATTTGGATATAAAACATTTTAAAGTTTCTAAAACTGTTAAAGTTATGTCTGTGAGTATAACAGAACTGATATGGCAGAACTGATATGGCAGAACTGATATGGCAGAACTGATATGGCAGAACTGATATGGCAGAACTGATATGGCAGAACTGATATGGCGAAACCCCGAGGACAAACCATCGCAAAAACAAACAAAAAAAATCTGCCTACCACTATTTTCAATGGCTATCACTTATATAGCTCCTAGGGCTTCCACTAGATGTCAACAGTCTTTAGAAAGACTTTCATGCTGGTTTTTGGAAAAATTTGCCAGAAATTGTAGTTTTTCTAGGTGACTCCCATTTTGGCTGTAGTGTTTCCAAGCGTGTGATTGAGAGCGCATTCTTTGGTATTTTTCTCCGGTAAAGACAATAACGATTCTCCGTCTTAAATTGTACCATTTATTTACATATTTGGGTACCTAAGGTTTGATTATAAACGTTGTTTGACTTGTTTGGAAAAGTTTATTAGTAACGTTTGGGATTCATTTTGTATGCATTTAGATGGAGAGAAACTGGGTGGATTATTGACTGAAGCGCGCCAGCTAAACTGAGTTTTTATGGATATAAAGAAGGACATTATCGAACAAAAGGACAATTTGTGATGTAACTGGGACCTTTTGGAGTGCCAACAGAAGAAGATCATTCAAGATGGCGTAGCAGCCAGACGTCTCTGTCTTTTGTCCTGTCGTGTCCCTTGTATATATCTTTTTACATCCTTTTCTTCGCATATCTTTTAAAAATATTTTCCTAATCCTCAACTTCTAAATACTCTCCTGCAACCTGCCTCACCCAATGTGTCGTGGATCTGCTTTTTTCTAAAGTATTTCTATTTACTTCGGATCTGGAATCCCTCAACTGAAGCTAGCCAGCTAACTACCTACCAGCTATCAGTTAGCAAACCATTTCTAGCGGTCATCAGCTAACCTTTAGCTTGGAAAGCTCTCGCTTTCAAACCAGAGCTTAACGGACCTATTTCTCTCCATATCCCCGGATTCCTACCGCAAACTCTGAACATTTTCACCTGGATCTTCGCAACTAGCTAACCGCAATCCCGGGTGACCACTCCTGGCTAGCGTTTCCATCCCGGAGCAAGCACCAATTTGCCTGAAGCTTGCCTGGACAGGGCTCCTGGGCTACCACCGAAGCCCACTCCTGGGCTACAATATCCGGACCCCTTCTACTGCAGGTACGGGGCATGGAACCCCTCCGATCCTATACGACTGGAATACCGACATAATCTGCCCGAGGATTCCAACAGGCCCCTCAGGCGTCACGCCCGCTGAAGGCCCATTCTGCTAACCTGCTAGGCCTGCTAGCTACCTAGAGCTACTTGGAACCCTACTAATTCCACGACTGGTCTATCGATGTCACCGCACGAAGAGGCAAAAACAGACTTACCCCCATCGCGACGCCCCCCCAAAGGCTAACTTGCTAGCCCCAGTCTGCTAACTGCTAGCTTGTTTAGCCCTGGCCTACTAACGGTTAGCATGTTAGCATCGGCTTGCTAACTGTCTGAATCGCCGTGTCCCCAGTCAGCCCAACCACTCACTGGACCCATATGTTAACTTGGCTACGCATGCCTCTCTAATATCTATATGCCTCGTCCATTACTGTCCGGGTTAGTGATTACTGTCTTATTTCACTGTAGAGCCTCTAGCCCTGCTCAATATGCCTTAAAACCTGTTGTGACTCGGGGGCAGTATTTTCATTTTTGGAAAAAAAAACATTCCCGTAATATACAGGATATTTCGTCAGGACAAGATGCTAGAATATGCATATAATTGACAGCTTAGGATAGAAAACACTCTAAAGTTTCCAAAACTGTAAAAATATTTTAGCCTGAGAAAAATCCAATCCGGAAGTGCCCCATGTTTTGAAAGCGCTGCGTTCCAATGAGTCCCTATTGAGCAGTGAATGGGCTATCAACCAGATTACGCTTTCTCCGTATTCCCGAAGGTGTCTACAGCATTGTGACGTAGTTTTACGCATTTATGTTGAAGAATAGCCATTGGCGGCTACATTGCGCAAGTGGTCACCTGATGCCCCCAGAGAGATTCTCGCGTAAAATATAGAGGTAGCCATTACTCCAATCGGTCCTACTGAAAAACTAATTGTCCCGATGGATATATTATCGAATAGATATTTGAAAAACACCTTGAGGTTTGATTATAAACAACGTTTGCCATGTTTCTGTCGATATTATGGAGCTAATTTTGAATATTTTTCACCGTTTTCGTGACTGTAATTTCCGGGCGATTTCTCAGCCAAACGTGAAGAACAAACCGAGCTATTTTGCCTACAAAAATTATATTTTTGGAAAAAAGGAACATTTGCTATCTAACTGGGACTCTCGTGAGTGAAAACATCCGAAGCTCATCAAAGGTAAACGATTTAATTTGATTGTTTTTCTGATTTATGTGACCAAGTTACCTGCTGCTAGCTGGACAAAATGCTATGCTAGGCTATCGATAAACTTACACAAATGCTTGTAGCTTTGGCTGTAAAGCATATTTTGAAAATCTGAGATGACAGGGTGATTAACAAAAGGCTAAACTGTGTCTCAATATAGTGTCAGGCGATGATTACACTCCCGCATGCGGGATGGGGAGTCAGTAGAGGTTTAACCAACCATGTTGTTCCACATCCTACATATGCGATGACCTGGTTTAAACGTCTCTAGAGACTATATCTCTCTCATAATTACTCAATGCCTAGGTTTACCTCCAATGTACTCACATCCTACCTTACCTTTGTCTGTACACTATGCACACTATGAATCTATGCTATCGTACCCAGAAACCTGCTCCTTTTACTCTCTTTTCCGAATGTGCTAGACGGCCAGTTCGTATAGCATTTAGCAGTACCTTTACCCTACTTCTCCTATAATCCTCTGGTAATGTAGAGGTTAATCCAGGTCCTGCAGAGCCTAGCTCCATTCCCACGGTGCTCTCATTTGTTGACATCTGTAACCATAAAAGCCTTGGTTTCATGCATGTTAACATTAGAAGCCTACTCCCTAAATTTGTTTTACTCACTGCTTTAGCACACTCTGCCAGCTCGGATGTCTTAGCAGTGTCTGAATCTTGGCTTAGGAAAAAGACCAAAAACCCTGAAATCTCCATTGCTAACTATAACATTTTCCGCCAAGATAGACCTGCCAAAGGGGGCGGTGTTGCAATCTACTACAAAGATAGCCTGCAGAGTTCTGTATTACTATCCAAGTCTGTACCCAAACAATTCTACTTCTAAAAATTCACCTTTCCAGAAACAAGTCTCTCACTGTTGCCGCTTGCTATAGACCTCCCTCTGCACCCAGCTGTGCCCTGCCAAAATTGTTGCAACCCCTATTACTAGCCTGTTCAACCTCTCTTTCGTATCGTCTGAGATTCCCAAAGCTGGGAAAGCTGCCACGGTCATACCCCTCTTCAAAGGGGGTGACACTCTAGACCCAAACCTCTACAGACCTATATCTATCCTACCCTGTCTTTCTAAGGTCTTCGAAAGCCAAGTTAAAACTTGTTGAGGATAGGGGGCAGTATTTTCACTTTGGATGAATTGCGTGCCTCTAGTGAACTGCATAATACTCTGTCCTAGATTGCTAATATATGCATATTATTAGTATTACTATTGGATAGAAAACAATCCGAAGTTTCTAAAACTGTTTGAATTATGTCTGTGAGTATAGCAGAACTCATAGGGCAGGCAATCTTCCAAAGTTGGGGCAACTTTGACGTCATCGCCCCCTCCTTTCCCAACAAGATATGGATCTGGAAGCACTAGATGTCCTCATTCAGTAGAAAGTGTAATGGAGCATTTGCTGTGAACTTTGACCTAATTGAAGGGAAAATAGTCAGTGTCGCAACAGAATGCCATTTTTCTGTGGCGCATTTCTCTGTGGGTGCTACGGCTGTTCCAATCGGCCTCAGATGAAAATGTATGATCCGGTTGGAACGTTATTGGATATATATGATAATAACATCCTGAAGATTGATTCTCTACTTAGTTTGACCAGTTTATTCGACCTGGAATATATCTTTTGGAAGTTTTCGTGCAAGTTATCTTGGACCAGCAGTCAGTTTTTGGGCACGTGAGCTGAAAGTGATAGCAAATGCAGCTACTTGGACACTAGTATTGGACATTATGGAACAAAACAATAATTTATTGTGGAACTAGGACTCCTTGCACTACATTCTGATGAAAGATCATCAAAGGTAAGGGAATATTTCTGTTGTAATTTCGTATTTCTGTTGACTCCAACATGGCGGTTACGTCTGAGCGCCGTCTCAGATTATTGCAATGTTAGGCTTTTTCCGGTAACGTTTTTAAAAAATCTGACACAGCGGTTGCATTAAGAACCAGTGTATCTTTAATTATATGTAGAACATGTATCTTTAGTCAAAGTTTATGATGAGTATTTCTGTTATCTGGCGTAGCTTTCTATAATTCCTCCGGATATTTTGGAGGAATTTCTGAACATGGTGTCAATGTAAACCGAGATTTGTGGATATAAAAATGCATATTATCGAGAAAAAAAACATAAATCTACTGTGTAACATGTCATATGACTGTCATCTGATGAAGATTTTCAAGAGGTTAGTGATTCATTTTATTTCTAATCCTGCTTTTGTGATTTTATCTTTGGCTGGAAAAAATGGCTGCAATTTTCTTTGGTTTGGTGGTGGTCTAACATAAATATATGTTGTGTTTTCGCTGTAAAACATTATAAAAATCTGACATGATGGGTAGATGAACAAGGTGTTTATCTTTCATTTGAGGTATTGGACTTGTTAATGTGTGAAAATAAAATATTTCTAAAGAATATTTTTGAATTCCCTGTGCCACCTTTTCAGCTGAACGGGGGGTGGACTTCCCTGAGGGGAACTCCTTGCCCCAACAGGTTTTAACAAACAGATTACCGACCATTTCGAATCCCACCGTACCTTCTCCACTATGCAATCTGGTTTCAGAGCTGGTCATGGGTGCACCTCAGCCACGCTAAAGGTTCTAAACGACATCATAACCGCCATCGATGCTTCTACACCTGCATTGCTTGCTGTTTGGGGTTTTAGGCTGGGTTTCTGTACAGCACTTTGAGATATCAGCTGATGTACGAAAGGCTAAATAAATCTATTTGATTTGAATTGATCGATAAGAGACATTACTGTGCGCCGTCTTCATTGACCTGGCCAAGGCTTTCGACTCTGTAAATCACCACATTCTTATTGGCAGACTCGACAGCCTTGGATTCTCAAATGATTGCCTCGCCTGGTTTACCAACTACTAGAGTTCGCTGTGTCAAATTGGAGGGCCTGTTGTCCGGACCTCTGTCAGTCTCTATGGGGGTGCCACAGGGTTCAATCCTCTGGCTGACTCTCTTCTCTGTACACATCAATGATGTTGCTCTTGCTGCTGGTGATTCTCTGATACACCTCTACGTAGACGACACCATTCTGTATACTTCTGACCCCTCTTTGGACACTGTGTTAACTAACCTCCAGACGAGCTTCAATGCCATACAACTCTCCTTCCGTGGCCTCCAACTGCTCTTAAATGCAAGTAAAACTAAAATCATGCTATTCAACCGATCACTGCCCGCACCTGCTCGCCCATCCAGCATCACTACTCTGCTCTGACTTGGACGGCTCTGACTTAGAATACGTGGACAACTACAAATACCTAGGTGTCTGGTTAGACTGCAAACTCATCACATTAAGCATCTCCAATCCAATATTAAATCTAGAATTGGCTTCCTATATCGCAACAAAGCATCCTTCACTCATGCTGCCAAACATACCCTTGTAAAACTGACCATGCTACCGATCCTCGACTTCGGTGATGTCATCTATAAAATAGCCTCCAACACTCTACTCAACAAACTGGATGCAGTCTATCACAGTGCCATCCGTTTTGTCACCAAAGCCCCAAACACTACCCACCATTGCAACCTGTACGCTCTCGTTGGTTGGCCCTCGCTTCATACACGTCGCCAAACCCACTTGCTACAGATAATCTACAAGTCTCTGCTAGGTAAAGCCCCGCCTAATCTCAGCTCACTGGTCACCATAGCAGCACACACTCGTAGCACGCGCTCCAACAGGTATGTCTCATTGGTCTCCCCCAAAGCCAATTCTTCCTTTGGTCGTCTTTCCTTCCAGTTCTCTGCTGCCAATGACTGGAACGAACCACAAAAATCTCTGAAACTGGAAACACATCTCCCTCACTAGCTTTAAGCACCAGCTTTCAGAGCAGCTCACAGATCACTGCACCTACACATAGCCCATCTGTAAACAGCCCATCTATCTACCTACCTCATCCCCATACTGTATTTATTTATCTTGTTCCTTTGCCCCCCAGTATCTCTACTTGCACATTCATCTTCTGCACATCTACCATTCCAGTGTTTAATTGCTATATTGTAATTACTTTGCCACCATGGCCTATTTATTGCCTTACCTCCCTTAACTTACCTCATTTACACTCACTGTATATAGACTTTTTGTTTTCTTTTGTTCTACTGTATTATTGACTATGTTTTGTTTATTCCATGTGTAACTCTGTTGTTGTATGTGTCGAATTGCTATGCGTTATATTGGCCAAGTCACAGTTGCAAATGAGAACTTGTTCTCAACTAGCCTACCTGGTTAAATAAAGGTGAAATAAATACATTTCAATTTCAAAAAAAGGTAAGGCATTTTTTATATTGCTATTTCTGACTTTCCTGTCACACCTGCCTGGTTAAAAAATGTTTTTCATGTGTTTGTATTCGGGGCGCAGTCCTCAGATAATTGCACGGTATGCTTTCGCAGTAAAACCTTTTTGAAATCTGACACACAATTAACAAGAATTTAAGCTTTATTTTTTATGTATTACCCTTGTGATTTTATGAAAGTTAAATATTTATAATACTGTAGTTTGAATTTTGCACTCTGAAATTTCACCGAATGTTGTCGAAGTGTCCCGCTAGCAGCACTCCTTTCCCAAAGATTAAGCATCCTAAATAATGCCATAGATTCAGTTTTTTTAAATAGTAAACTTGAAGGCAAAAAAGGAAAGCATAATGTAAATCTGGTATTCCAACTGATTTTAGGCTACTACTGCTGTCACGTTCGTCATAATGAGGAGACCAAGGTGCATTCTTCTTTAATGAAAGAGAAACACTGAACAAAGTATACAAAACAACCGTGACGCTATCAGCCACGAGTGCTGACAGGCAACTACACATAGAGAATAACCCACAAAACCAAAATGGAAAATGGCAACCTAAATAGGATCCCCAATCAGAGACAACGACAAACAGCTGCCTCTGATTGGGAACCAATTCAGGTCACCATAGACCTATATATACCTAGACAAACCAAAACCCCATAGATGTACAAAAAACCCTAGAGAAGACAAAAACACACATACCACCCTCGTCACACCCTGACATAACCAAAATAATAAAGAAAACAAAGATAACTAAGGTCAGGGCGTGACAACTGCCAACGATTTGTCTTGCACATAGTCAAGGCCCCCATTACCAAAGCAACCCCAAAGCATTATCAAACCTCCCCCATGTTTTTTTTTCATTGGTCCACAGAACATTTTCACTGTATTTGGGGTTGTTCAGGTGGGGTTATGCAAAGTGCAATGGAGCTTTCGTTTGTCTCTTCAACAGTACGGTATGTTGTGTTCGTAGCTAATGCATCTTTTTACTATGTGCTTGCTTTCGCAGGAGTTCTGACAACAACTTCTGCAGATATGACTGAAACAAACTCAGCCGCTTTTTTAGGTAAGTATATTAATGTCTTCAGAAATCACACATTGATACAGACAGAAGGTGGGGAGAGAGAAATGCCAACACGTTGTCTACACCAAAGTGTGAAGATGCCTACAGTGGCGGACAAATATATTGCCAACATTGCACTTTTTTATTAATATTTCCCTATTTCTTTAGAACTCTGTCCCTGATGGGGCTTGTCGATTCACCTCTGTGTCCAGTCTGCCAAAAAATACTTTCCTGCCACTCACCTCCACGCATTCTGGTTTTGTCCCATCATTCAGAATTACTGGGGGGATAAGGTTCTGAGCATTCCCTCAGTCATCCTCCATATGACCATTCCTGCATCCCCATCACTCTGCATACTAAATTACTCTGATGATGATGACGTCCACCTATGTTTCCTCTATGTCCAAGGACAAACAACACTTCCTATTGATTTCGTTAACAATCGACCCAAAAAGTGACCCAGACAACATCATAATGGCACCTCCTACCAGGGACCAACACTCTATGGGTGTTAGTTTGTGAACACTATTTCGGTGGATCACATATCATTTCTAAGAAAGTGTTAACGCCCAAATGCTAACCAGCAGCTTATCCACTAGTCTTGCTTAGTCTTGTACGGTCCTGTCCTGTCCAGTGTTTCCGTCTCTTGTTTTGTCCTGTTTTGACATGTCCCTATTTTCTACTTGCCTCTTTTTATCCTTACCTACTTTATCCCTACTTATCCTTATCCTTACCCTACTTTTCAGTTTTGTCTTACTTTTTGGTTGTAGTTTACCTTCTTCACTATAATAAACATTTTTATGTGCATAGAACATTTGAGATCAGAATTTTAACACCCACGGTTTTTAATTGAACACTTTCTTAGAAATCATATGTTATCCCACCGAAATAGTGTTCACAAACTAACACCCCTAGAGTGTTGGTCCCTAACACCGTGCTCCATGGCAAAATATGTGGTTGCTTCAAGTTTACGGTCTTGTCATCAACACCAATTCGAATGCTAATCCGTTATAGCCTAGTTCGTTAAATATGTTGAACATGTTTGCAGTCCACATTGTTCTACTTGTATTGCTTCAGTATGGAAATACACGGTTAAACATAGGCTATAGCATTTGCACTGTTATATGGGCTAGGCCTACTGTAAATTGCAGTCTGGACATGGACATGCCAAATATAGTCAATAAGCATGATTACATTCACTAGACTATTGATAAGGCCTAAAAAGACCGTTTCTAATTCTAATCGAATTCTAATATAAATTAAACAACAACTTTTTTTAAATAGGCAATGTAGGCAAATAGGCAATGTAGGCAAATAGGCAAATAGGCAAATAGGCAAATAGGCAAATAGGCAATGTAGGCAAATAGGCAAATAGGCAAATAGGCAATGTCTAAATACAGTTACAGGCACATGATTGCTCCCCGTGGGCAACTTCTTAGACTATGGAGGGTTTTATGCACATCCAAACGTTTCACAGGAGCTGGATAAAGATCCAATGTAAAGAGAAAGGGGGGGGGGGATGTCCACTCACTGCTATACTGCTCGCAAATGTAACGTTTTATAAACATCATGGAACCATCTTACAGATCATATTTGCACTTCTCCAGAAATTGCATTGCAATTGAGCCATTTAATCTACGTTACCACAAACCCATGGATGGGGAATATTTCTAATAAGTTTGGTTTTTAATCAAACTTTAATCAAACAAAAAAACAATGAATGTCACGTTCTGACCATCGTTCATATGTGTTTTCCTTGTTTTAGTGTTGGTCAGGACGTGAGCTGGGTGGGCATTCTATGTTGTGTGTCTGGTTTGTCTATTTCTATGTTTGGCCTGATATGGTTCTCAATCAGAGGCAGGTGTTAGTCATTGTCTCTGATTGGGAACCATATTTAGGTAGCCTGTTTTGTGTTGGGTTTTGTGGGTGATTGTCCTTAGTGTCCTTGTTCCTGTCTATGTGTTAGTTTACACAAGTATAGGCTGTTTCGGTTTTCGTTACGTTTTTGTAGTGTTTGTATTTAGATTCGTGTTACGTTTGTTTATTAAATTATGGATCGCAATCTACACGCTGCATTTTGGTCCGACTCTCCTTCACACCTAGAAAACCGTTACAATGAATCTGCTTTTTTAAACAAACAACGATATTTCCAGGATCGGGTCAGTAGGATCGGGTCTGAAGCATGATGTCTTAAATCGCTCACGTTCTATGGCACTGTGTGCACACGTAGGCCTTAATGCCATTACGCATAACATTCACGCCTCTATTCACTTGTATTGTTGCCTATGTGCAAGGCAGATTCTCAAAAAAATCTGCTGTTGATATGACATTATACACTCTTAGGTTCTAGGTAGCACCTTTTGTTCTGAGAGGGTTGGAGGCTTGGATAGTTTGGAGGAGAGTGTGTGTCTTTGGTAACGGATGGATTTGAAAATGGGGATGGATAGCCTACTGAACAAGCTAAATTAAGTATGCAGGTATGTGAATTGTGAATAATGAAAAATCATGATGGCAAAAATTTCCAAAATATTTTTAAGCAATCTTAGTAGACCATTTAAAACCTCTTAATTCATAGGCTAGTTGGCTAATGGCCAGGATAAAAAATAGGAACCTATGAGTTGTTGCTAAACCAGTCTTGATTAAAAGGGAAGGGTAGGCAATGTTTGGTTTTAATCAAATGAAACGATTCATCATATTATGTTTCTAAATCTAAGATTAACCGGCACAAAATGCACATCTCTCTTCCATGAGCACTGTGTGTCATGGCTAGACTGATCTCATCCCGTCAGTAGAGGATGCCTGGATATTTTTTAAAAATGCCTTCCTAACCATCCTAAATAAACATGCCCCATTCAAGAAATTTAGAACCAGGAACAGATATAGCCCTTGGTTCTCCCCAGACCTGACTGCCCTTAACCAACACAAAAACATCCTATGGCGTTCTGCATTAGCATCGAACAGCCCGCGTGATATGCAGCTGTTCAGGGAAGCTAGAAATCATTATACACAGGCAGTTAGAAAAGCCAAGGCTAGCTTTTTCAAGCAGAAATTTGCTTCCTGCAACACTAACTCAAAAAAGTTCTGGGACACTGTAAAGTCCATGGAGAATAAGAACACCTCCTCCCAGCTGCCCACTGCACTGAAGATAGGAAACACTGTCACCACTGATAAATCCACCATACTTGAGAATTTCAATAAGCATTTTTCTACGGCTGGCCATGCTTTCCACCTGGCTACTCCTACCCCGGACAACAGCACTGCACCCCCAACAGCAACTCGCCCAAGCCTTCCCCATTTCTCCTTCTCCCAAATCCATTCAGCTGATGTTCTGAAAGAGCTGCAAAATCTGGACCCCTACAAATCAGCCGGGCTAGACAATCTGGACCCTTTCTTTCTAAAATTATCTGCCGAAATTGTTGCCACCCCTATTACTAGCCTGTTCAACCTCTCTTTCGTGTCGTCTGAGATTCCCAAAGATTGGAAAGCAGCTGCGGTCATCCCCCTCTTCAAAGGGGGGGACACTCTTGACCCAAACTGCTACAGACCTATATCTATCCTACCGTGCCTTTCTAAGGTCTTCGAAAGCCAAGTCAACAAACAGATTACCGACCATTTCGAATCTCACCATACCTTCTCTGCTATGCAATCTGGTTTCAGAGCTGGTCATGGGTGCACCTCAGCCACGCTCAAGGTCCTAAACGATATCTTAACCGCCATCGATAAGAAACATTACTGTGCAGCCGTATTCATTGATCTGGCCAAGGCTTTCGACTCTGTCAATCACCATATCCTCATCGGCAGACTCGACAGCCTTGGTTTCTCAAATGATTGCCTCGCCTGGTTCACCAACTACTTCTCTGATAGAGTTCAGTGTGTCAAATCGGAGGGTCTGCTGTCCGGACCTCTGGCAGTCTCTATGGGGGTGCCACAGGGTTCAATTCTTGGACCGACTCTCTTCTCTGTATACATCAATGAGGTCGCTCTTGCTGCTGGTGAGTCCCTGATCCACCTCTACGCAGACGACACCATTCTGTATACTTCCGGCCCTTCTTTGGACACTGTGTTAACAACCCTCCAGGCAAGCTTCAATGCCATACAACTCTCCTTCCGTGGCCTCCAATTGCTCTTAAATACAAGTAAAACTAAATGCATGCTCTTCAACCGATCGCTACCTGCACCTACCCGCCTGTCCAACATCACTACTCTGGACGGCTCTGACTTAGAATACGTGGACAACTACAAATACTTAGGTGTCTGGTTAGATTGTAAACTCTCCTTCCAGACCCATATCAAACATCTCCAATCCAAAGTTAAATCTAGAATTGGCTTCCTATTTCGCAACAAAGCATCCTTCACTCATGCTGCCAAACATACCCTTGTAAAACTGACCATCCTACCAATCCTCGACTTTGGCGATGTCATTTACAAAATAGCCTCCAATACCCTACTCAACAAATTGGATGCAGTCTATCACAGTGCAATCCGTTTTATCACCAAAGCCCCATATACTACCCACCATTGCGACCTGTACGCTCTCGTTGGCTGGCCCTCGCTTCATACTCGTCGCCAAACCCACTGGCTCCATGTCATCTACAAGACCCTGCTAGGTAAAGTCCCCCCTTATCTCAGCTCGCTGGTCACCATAGCATCTCCCACCTGTAGCACACGCTCCAGCAGGTATATCTCTCTAGTCACCCCCAAAACCAATTCTTTCTTTGGCCGCCTCTCCTTCCAGTTCTCTGCTGCCAATGACTGGAACGAACTACAAAAATCTCTGAAACTGGAAACACTTATCTCCCTCACTAGCTTTAAGCACCAACTGTCAGAGCAGCTCACAGATTACTGCACCTGTACATAGCCCACCTATAATTTAGCCCAAACAACTACCTCTTTCCCAACTGTATTTAATTTTTATTTATTTATTTATTTTGCTCCTTTGCACCCCATTATTTTTTATTTCTACTTTGCACATTCTTCCATTGCAAAACTACCATTCCAGTATTTTACTTGCTATATTGTATTTACTTTGCCATCATGGCCTTTTTTGCCTTTACCTCCCTTCTCACCTCATTTGCTCACATTGTATATAGACTTGTTTATACTGCATTATTGACTGTATGTTTGTTTTTACTCCATGTGTAACTCTGTGTCGTTTTATCTGTCGAACTGCTTTGCTTTATCTTGGCCAGGTCGCAATTGTAAATGAGAACTTGTTCTCAACTTGCCTACCTGGTTAAATAAAGGTAAATAAATAAAAAATAATAGACTGACTGGCTCTCAAACCCATTCCATTATCAACTGCATTACCATTCAGATTGTCTTAACTTCCCATTAGCGCTGAATGAAATGGGCACTTCTGCTTGTGTTTTTAAAGGTCATGAATGGTCGAAATCGTGTTTTGCATGAGATTTTATGATATTTGGATGAGACATTGATCAAGTTTGATCATAAAGTTACTGGCCCCATGTCAAACACTTGGATTCAGGAAGCGGCATTATTAAAGGGATTGGGTGGCATTATTAAAGGGATTGGGTGGCATCATCCTAATTCTCGTTTTAATACCCAACAAAAAAAATGAAAGAAAGGAAATTAAAACAAATGGTATGAACAAAAATATTGGCACAAAGGAGCTAAGTTCTTCCACACCGAGCTCGACAATCCATTTCTTTATGGACCTCGCTTTTTCACTGGAGCATTGTCATACTGAAACAGGAAAGGGCCTTCCCCAAACTATTGCCAAAAAGTTGGAAGCACGGAATCGTCTCTAGAATGTCATTGTATGGTGTAGCGTTAAGATTTCCCTTCACTGGAACAAAGGGGCCTAGACCGAACCATGAAAAACAATTATTCCTCCCCCACCAAACTTTACAGTTTGTACTAGGAAATTGGGGCAGGTAGCGTTCTCCTGGCATCTGCCAAACCCAGATTCGTCCGTCGGACTGCCAGATGGGGAAGCGTGATTCATAACTCGAGAGAACACGTTTCCACTGCTCCAGTGTTCAATGGCGGCGAGCTTTACACCACCACAGCCAACGCTTGGCATTATGCATGGTGATCTTAGGTTTGTGTGTGGCTGCTCGGCCATGGAAACCCATTTCATGAAGCTCCAGACGAACAGTTATTGTACTTATGTTGCTTCCAGAGGTAGTTTGAAACGCAGTAGTGAGTGTTGCAACCGAGGACAGACTCAGCGGTCCCGTTCTGTGAGCTTGTATGGCCTACTACTTCGCAGCTGAGCCGTTGTTGCTCCAAGACGTTTTCACTTCACAATAACAGCACTTACAGTTGATCGGGGCAGCTCAAGCAGGGCAGAAATTTGACGAACTGACTTGTTGGAAAGGTAGCATCCTATGACGGTGCCAAAAGTCTCTGAGCTCTTCAGTAAGGCCATTCTACTGCCAATGTTTGTCTATGGAGATTGCATGGCTGTGTGCTCTCTTTTATACACCTGTCAGCAATGGGTGTGGCTGAAACAGCCAAATCCACTTTGAAGGGTGTCCACATACTCTTTTGTATATTCAGTGTATTTGTACTGTACACTTTGAAGTAGACAACATGTTGGCATTTCTCTCTCTGCCCCTTCTGTCTTTATCTATGCGTGATTTCTGAAGACAGTAATAATTAACTATAAAAAAGGCTAAGATCTTTTCACTCATATGGACCAACTCCATATTAATGCCCATGATTTTGGAATGAGATGTTCGACAAGCAGGTGTCCACATACTTTTGGTCATATAGTGTATGTATAAATATAAAAAGGGAGAGATATTCAAATTAGGCTACAGATGTTGTAAGAACACGCAGGGGGATATGGACATGACAAGGCTGGGTGTGAACAGACAGAGAGCGAGCACGAGCAGCCTTTCCCTGAAGCCTACATGCCTCAGTCTCAATTACCATCCTGTCTCTGACCTCAAATAGTGAGAGTTAATAAGGCCTGTGAACTCTCCTCTCCCTGCTCAAACATGTATTCTCTCAGTACTGACACACACACTACTAACACCTCTTACCCTCTTACACCCCGGGTAGCTAGTCTTCTGAATGCAGCAACCTCCCACTCTCAGCTCAACCTCCGTCATGTCATCCACTACATTTGTGCCCCTGTACAGGGAGAGTGGTTATCGGTGCACATATCTTGATAATGACTTGGTGTGTGCAACATTCACTATATAGTGTGCTACTTTTTGACCAGAGCACCAGGGGCCATGGTCAAAAGTAGTACACTATGGAGGGAATAGGGTGCCATATGGGACGCAGCCTTGGAAGGGGTTGCACATTTTAACGAAAATGATTAATTAATCATTAATGATAGACTTACTCCTCTGATGAAGCAGGTAATTAAGCGTTAATGAGGTACTGAAGAACCACACACTGAAGCGTCCCAGCACACTTATTCTTCTATTTTCCTTGGCACTTTTGAAATGTGTGACATTTTTCCCTGGAAGTGTGTGTGTGTGTGTGTGTGTGTGTGTGTGTGTGTGTGTGTGTGTGTGTGTGTGTGTGTGTGTGTGTGTGTGTGTGTGTGTGTGTGTGTGTGTGTGTGTGTGTGTGTGTGTGATGCACTGTAAGATAGGTTGAGCTGACACACATTGAGCTGATTGGAGTGTGTGTGTCCCCCGGCTAGATTAAAGTCAAGGTGGATTGGACAGCTGTTCCATTGCAATAACTTATACTTAGCATCTCCTTCATCACTCTTTATTTAGTTTCCCTTCCTCTTTTGACAGGTAGAAAGGCACCTTCTACCTGTCAATGTTTTAGTGAGAGAATAACATTCAGTCAACAGGCCCTGCGCTCGACTAGCGTCCTGTCCAGGGGGTGTACTTGTACATCAAGCTGCCTCCACGCTTCAGACACAGGATAATCAGGAGATTAAAGTCAACAGTATAGCTGCATTGGGGAGTTCTAGGGGGTGGGGAATGGAATTCATTTTTTTTTATTCCGGGGTGTGGGGGGGGACTGTGGGAGGGGTCTCGAATGGTTGAGGGGGGGGTCTTGGAGGGTTCAGGCTTCACAAGATTGTGATCATGAAAAAGGAAACTATGGCATATATTTTATATCACTATCATGCACATGTTCCCTCACACATAAGGATGGCTCTGTTGCAGAAAGACTGATACATGTTTGATAGTGTCTTGATGCTGTAGTGTTTGATAGTGTCTTGATTGTCCTTCATGTTCTAATACTTTAATGTTACCCCTTCCTTGTGTTTTTTGTAATAAATTATTATTTAAAAAAATAATTTTAAAAAACAGTATAGCTGCACTCAAACTCATATCATATACTGTAAACACAACTCTGTCAGTACTGTATAGTGTAAACCAGAGTCAAACTACAGAGATAAGCTAGTTTGATGAAGGTGAAATCTGAAGGGAAATTTAACGATAAATCTGTAGGTACTGTACATGTCTGTGTGTTGACTACAAGGCTCTGTCTCTCTAATGTCATTATCGTGTTGTCTGTTCTGGTGTCATTGCAGTGGGAGCCGCCCACGTAGAGGATGGATCCTTTGAAGCCATTTTCGGAGGTGAGAAATATATCAATCACAAAGTATTTATAAAGGCGTTTTTATATGAGCAGTTGTCACGAGGCGCTATACTTTAACCCGGCCTAACTCCTAAGCTTTAGAGATGGTTATCCAGATCTGGTTAGCATTATTGTTCTCTCTATAGTCTGAGAATGGAACCAATGCCATGAGTATCACATAAATGGAAAGTCCTCCACTCATTGTTTCTGGTTTCACCTACCTAATTGTTATAGTTTCGCTAGTCATGCGGAGGAAACAACGTTCTGCCATGAAAAGCCATGAACTTTACTTACATTTGAAGTCAATTAGCAGGTGCTCTTATCCAGAGAAACTCACAGGAAGTGCCTCGCTCAAGGGCACATTGACAGATTTTTCACCTAGTCAGCTCAGGGATTCAAACCAGCGACCTTTCGGTTACTGGCCCAACCATCTTAAACGCTAGGCTACCTGCTGACCCAACCCACCTAAAATCAGTTAACTAAAATCTAAAAATAGAATGTCGCTTTGACGTTCTCGCTCACGATTACTACTATGATAATGTGTCTTACGGAAAAAGAAAAAAAAAACGTTAAAAAAACGTATTACACTATATTTATTACACGTATTACACTATATTTATTACACGTATTACACTATATTTATTACACGTATTACACTATATTTATTACACGTATTACACTATATTTAATACACGTATTACACTATATTTATTACACGTATTACACTATATTTATTACACGTATTACACTATATTTATTACACGTATTACACTATATTTATTACACGTATTACACTATATTTATTACACGTATTACACTATATTTAATACACGTATTACACTATATTTATTACACGTATTACACTATATTTATTACACTTATTACACTATATTTATTACACGTATTACACTATATTTATTACACGTATTACACTATATTTAATACACGTATTACACTATATTTATTACACGTATTACACTATATTTATTACACGTATTACACTATATTTATTACACGTATTACACTATATTTATTACACGTATTACACTATATTTATTACACGTATCACACTATATTTATTACACGTATTACACTATATTTTCAGAGACCATTGTCCTCTCTCAGTCGGTCTCATTTCTACTCGTCTCTCTCCCTTCCCAGGAGTCATTTTTGCCCTGTTCCTGGCGCTGCTCCTGGCGTTGCTGATACTGCGCTACATTGTCAAGCATAAGGGCACTTACCACACCAACGAGGCCGACTGTGGTGATTCCGTAAACAAGTTTGGCGGTGACTCTCAAAGCGAGCAGGTTCAACTAGAGATTTTGGACAAGGAAGAATAGAAAGAAGGATACTTAATTTGAAACAGGATCTTGTTCCATTTCTAAACCAGGGCAAATATTTTCTATGGAATTGGAAATGTCTATGATGGTCATCTTAATTTCAAGACAACATTTATATGGGGCCTACAACCATCTCAGCTCTGCAGATTTTGCTACGAAGTGACAAAATAATTAGATCACTTATTTTTGTATTGCCCATATCGTATATACACTATATATGCAAAAGTATGAGGACACCCCTTCAAATTAGTGGATTGGCTATTTCAGCCACATTACAGCCTTATTCTACTGCTTTATTTCCCTCATCAAGCTACACAAAATCTCATAGTGACAAAGCAAAAACAGTTATTTATCAATTTTTGCAAATGTATATATTTTTAAAACTGAAATATCACATTTACATAAGTATTCAGGTCCTTTACTCAGTACTTTGTTGAAGCACCTTTGGCAGTGATTACAGCCTTGAGTCTTCTTGGGTAAGACACTGCAAGCTAGGCACACCTGTATTTGGGGAGTTTATCCCATTCTTCTCTACAAATCCTCTCAAGCTCTGTCAGGTTGGATGGGGAGAGTTGCTGCACAGCTATTTTCAGGTCTTGGGTTCAAGTTCGGGCTCTGGCTGGGCCAATCAAGGACGTTCAGAGACTTTTCCCAAAGCCACTCCTGCATTGTTTTGGCTGTGTGCTTGGGATCGTTGTCCTGTTGGAAGTTGAACCTTCAAGCCAGTCTAAGGTCCTGAGTGCTCTAGAAAAGGTTGCCATTAATGATCTCTCTGTACTTTGCTCAGTTCAACTTTACCACAATCCGGACTAGTCTCCCAGACCCTGCCACTGAAAAATATCCCCACAACATGATGCATCATGCTTCACCGTAGGGATGGTGCCAGGTTTACTCCAGACGTGACTCTTGGCATTCAGGCCAAAGAGTTCAATCTTGGTTTCATCAGACCAGAGAATCTTGGAGAATCTCATGGTCTGAGAGTCCTTTAGGGGCTTTTATTGGGCACACTCCAAGCGAGCTGTCATGTGCCTTTTACTGAGGAAGTGCTTCCGTCTGGCCACTCTGCCATAAAAGCCTGATTTGTAGAGTGCTGCAGAGATGATTGTCCTTCTGGAAGGTTCTGCCATCTCCACAGAGCAACTCTGGAGTGCTGTCAGAGTGACCATCCGGTTCTTGGTCACCTCCCTGACCAAAGCCCTTCTCCCACAATTGTTCAGTTTAGCCGGGCGACTAGCTCTAGGAAGAGTCTTGTTGGTTCCAAACTTGTTCCATTTAAGAATGATAGAGGCCACTGTGTTCTTGGGGACCTTCATTGCTGCAGAAATGTTTTGGTACCCTTTCCCAGATCTGTGCCTCAACACAATCCTGTCTCGGAACTCTATGGACAATTCCTTCGACCTCATGGCTTGGTTTTTGCTCTGTCATGCACTGTCAACTATAGACAGGTGTGTGCCTTTCCAAATCATGTCCAATCAATTGAATTTATCACAGGTGGACTTCAACCAAGTTGTAGAAACATATCAAGGATGATCAGTGGAAACAGGATGCACCTGAGCTCAATTTCGAGTCTCATAACAAAGGGTCTGAATACCTATGTAACATTAGAGTGTCTAGTTTGAGAAACAAACGGCTCACAAGTCCTCAACTGGTAGCTTCATTAAATAGTACCAGCAAAACACCAGTCTCAATCTCAGTGAACCAGTGAACCAGTGAAGAGGCGAATCCGTGAAGCTGGCCTTCTAGGCCGAGTTGCAAAGAAAAAGCCATATCTCAGACTGGCCAATAAAAATAAAAGATTAAGATGGGCAAAAGAACACAGATACTGGACAGAGAAACTCTGTCTAGAAGGCCAGCATCCCAGAGTCGCCTCATCACTGTTGATGTTGCTCAGTTGTGCACTGGGGCCTCCCACTCCTCTTTCTATTCTGGTTAGAGACAGTTTGCAGTGTTCTGTGAAGGGAGTAGTACACAGTGTTGTACGAGATCTTTAGTGTCTTGGCAATTTCTCGCATGGAATAGACTTCATTTCTTAGAACATGAATAGACTGACGAGTTTCAGAAGAAAGTAATTTTTTTCCGGACATTTTGAGCCTGAACCCACAAATGCTGATGCTCCAGATATTCAACTAGTCTATTGAAGGCCTGTTGTATGTAGTGCTTCTTTATCAAAACAACAGTTTTCAGCTGTGCGAACATAATTGCAAAATAGTTTTCTAATGATCTATTAGCCTTTTAAAATGAGAAACTTAGCTAACACAACGTGCCAATGGAACACAGGAGTGATGGTTGCTGAAAATGGACCTCTGTACGCCTATGTAGATATTCCATAGAAAGCCAGCCGTTTCCAGCTACACTAGTCATTTACAACATTAACAATGTCTACTCTGTATTTCTGATCAATTTGATGTTATTTTAATGGACACTTTTTTTTTGCTTTTCTTTCAAAAACAAGGAAATTCTGAACTGTAGTGTATGCTCAAAGTATTAACATCCCAAAATACTGTATCGGTGACTAAATGTGGTCAAGTTTATGTTGAAGATAATGCATGTCTGTTGTTTTATCACATGAAAATGCCATTCGATAAAGTGTGGGTATGTATCAAGCTACACATTTGATACATTTTCACAGTCATGGATTAAATCAGCCAAACTTTTTTCCCAATTAAGAGTTTACTTGTATACCCAGTCGAAAAGATTATTCAACACAAAATCTGGGTTCAGGAAACCAAGATATAGGGGCAAATGTTTGCACTTCAATAGTGTGTGTTAATGAGATTTAGAAGCTTATGGAGGATTTTGTGTTTTCTATTTTCATCAAGCTAGAATAGAGCGATGCAGTGCCCGAGGCTGCTGAAGGGCAGTTCTGAATCCTTGAGTAGCGCCAAGCAGCGATATGTGGGTTTAATGCAATTCCAACAACCCCAGAAACGTTCCTGCAGAGCTGAGCCAGCACACTTTGCAAAAAAAAACATTGTGCCTCTGGGAAATCATTTTACTCTAATTGCGTATTATTCTTGGTTGGGATACAAGACAATACAAGCCAATCTCAAGATCATACATCACCTGATCCACGAGCTGGCAAAGTGCACTTACTTTTGGCCATTTGATTGCAAGTTGAAAGTATTTATTTCCATTTGTCTTCCTAATCAAAGTATGGGACAATTGCTAACCTTTCTCCAAACAGAGTTTTTCTTCAATTCTCTAATCAAGTCCAACTTCAAAGCCAGTGACTCAGCGTGTTTGAGTGCAGTAGCTTGAGTGCTCTGTCTGATTGAGGTAAAGACAATAACGCCATTGAGACATCTATCCAACTGCCGTCCTCACCGACAACATATCAAATCCTATTGATCAGGGAGGAAAACACTTACAAAACATGTGCCCCAAATGGCACCCTATTTCTTATTTAGTGCACTAGGTTACTTTTGACCAGGGCCCTATGGGGGAATAGGATGCTAAATAGGGAATAGGGTGCCACTTGGGAGTCGGCCGTGACTTCAGCAGGGCCACTGACACCTCTCAAGGAGATGAACAACTTTTCTAAAAGAGTCATTCCAGGGTCACTGAAGCCATAGCCTGGCCTAGACAGCTAAACACAAGAACCAGGCGCTTGAAAGGCAATAATCAGGAAGTCAGCCTTGCAACCAGCAACCAGCAACCAGCCGCACTTCCCGTTCAATGTAGTTTAATTATTAGGAATCAAATAACAGTTCAAAAGACACCCATCCTGTTCTCTTACAATTGTATCCCAGCTTTCCTCCTGGCCTTGGTGCGCGGAGAACATACTGTTTTATTGCGACAATAAGCCATACTTTGATATGGCCCTGAAGGCATCAACATCAATTCCTTTCATCTCGACTGCTCTGTGAAGCTTGAACAATGGCAAAGCCAAAGCTGGTGACTTTTCCCATCTCTTCTCCTACTGTCGACAAAATGGCATAAAATGCAAATACATGCTAGCATTCTCCGTGGATGAGCGCGGCATGGGACTGTACTCTCCTAAAGACACCAACGATGAAAACACATTGAATTTCTTTTGAACAATGTAGCTACCTCACTCTCTTTGAGTTGTAGCTAATTCCAGTAAAAGAGGATACGGTACGTGAATTAATGAATGACTTGACTTGGAAGCCCATGGTACCATAGTCTGAGCTGTGTAGATTATCTCCCTTGTTAGATAATAGGCTAAGTCTTGTGTGCGTCCCAAACAGCACCCATAGAGCTCTAGTCAAAATTTGTGCACTACTGAATGTACAGGAAATAGTCTCCCATTTGGGACAGAGACCTGGATGTGTTCAGACAAAAGAAAGAAGAATGGGAACAGGAAACTCATTGAATCATCTTGTTAGAATATCCACATGGCTTACAATAGGCGCGGTCCCAAATGCAACCCTATTCCCTGGTCCCTGGTCAAAAGTAGTGCACTGCGTAGGGATTAGGGTGCCATTTGGGATGCACATTTTAAGGTTCTGGAGCTTTTGAGAAAGGAGTTTTGCATAATACAGCAGCAATAAAACAGAAAACCCTAATTTCCAGCTCATCCAAGTGTTGCTCTATTCTATTCAGCGAATATCCTATAAGCTATAATGAAGATATGTGACTTAGCCCCTGACATGGCCAGCTTCTTAGGAGAAAGGACTTCCTTTCCAGACTCAATTACTATTTCAATACGTTTCCGCTATGGATATTGAATATTGCAAGATAAGCAGTTCTCGTAAAATTGCTATCACAAAGTCTGCTCCGGGGTTTATGTTAAGGCTTTTTACGCTTCTGTACAAAGGTGCATTGGGAAGGTTATGAAGTACATTTTTTGGGGGGGGGGGGGGGGGGGGGGCAGGGTTACAGGAATAAATAATCCAGTACCTGCCTGTGAAGACGGATGCTACATTGTTACAGCCAGGAATAGTTTCTGCACTCAGCACTTCCCCATAGAAGTGAATGTCAAACTTGTGAATGTCAAACTTGCAGAGAGAGGGGATCCCCAACAGAGCAGTGTTAGAGAACTGTTAAACCAACTCAGTGTTAAAGATGAAATCGGCATAAGGTGAAACAGTGCCACTGTTCGCCCTCAGTGCATTTGTCGTGATTTTTGTTCTGCTGATGAAAAGGAGGAGAGGAGCAATCAGTATCGTGGACCAAAAAATATTCCAGTACATACTCTGTGTTCAATCGCGCGTGTGGGTGGGGGGGGGGGGACCGTGTTCGTTGTTTGAAGTATCTTCTTCGTTGTTGTAATATAGCAAACGGACGTGGCCGTTTCACCGAGTACGATTTCCAGCTTTAAAACAGTTTTCAACCAATGCAGTGTTAAAACAGTGTTCAACCAATGCAGTGTTCAAACAGTGTTCAACCAATGCAGTGTTAAAACAGTGTTCAGCCAATGCAGTGTTCAAACAGTGTTCAGCCAATGCAGTGTTAAAACAGTGTTCAGCCAATGCAGTGTTAAAACAGTGTTCAACCAATGCAGTGTTAAAACAGTGTTCAACCAATGCAGTGTTAAAACAGTGTTCAACCAATGCAGTGTTAAAACAGTGTTCAACCAATGCACTGTTAAAACAGTGTTCAACCAATGCAGTGTTAAAACAGTGTTCAACCAATGCAGTGTTAAAACAGTGTTCAACCAATGCAGTGTTAAAACAGTTTTTAGAAGAATTCACAAGCTTGTAATTGCAAAACTAGGCAGAAATGCTGAAGAAACGTGATTCAGAAAAGAGGGAACAAACGGTGTTATGCTTTGAACTGCTTTTAATGAAGTTCCTTTCTGTTTACTTTGATGAAACATTGTTTCCTTACTAGGCTCACTGTACCAAAGAGAGCTGCATCTCCATAAACCTAAAGGGAACATCATCCCCATTAACAACTGTTACTACTTTATATACCTGTAGTTTGGTTTTGAAAGATTCATACAACACAAGAACAGTACACTGCCCTCTGGTCCCAGAGATCATAATAACCCTGTGTCTCACTCCCACTATCCAACATGCATTTACTGTCCCCAAGGAGGCTGCCTGCCTGTTTGCCTGCCTATATACCCGCCTTCTTGCCTGGCTGCCTGTGTGGCTGGCTTCCTGTACAGATAGCCTAGCAGGGAGCCTACCTCTACCTGCCTGGCTCACTACCTGCCTGCCTGTCTGCCTGCCTGCCTGCCTCTCTGCCTTCCTATCTGCCTGTCTGCCTGCCTGTCTGCCTGCTTCTCTGCCTGTCTGCCTTCCTCTCTGCCTGCCTGTCTGCCTCTCTGCCTGCCTCTCTACCTGCCTTCCTCTCTACCTGCCTGTCTGCCTGTCTGCCTGCCTGTCTGCCTGCCTGCCTTTCTGCCTCTCTGCCTGCCTCTCTGCCTGCCTCTCTGCCTGCCTGCCTGCCTGCCTGGTGCGCTCAGCAGTAAAAGGTGATATAGGCCTAATCATTATTACTCTATGATAACTGATAAATAATCCTCATATGAACGGTCACTAGGGGAAATTGGCTTTTGTTATTTCATGTGTAACCGCATTGCACCTGCAGAAACCCAATCAGCAAAACAAGTCAGCCAGCACTGAATCATCTGCAGGTAGTCTGCTAGGATGTATTGTCATTAACAAACTACTGGAATTGTGTTTGTGGGTGTATATGGATGGGTTATTTTGGGTCCTAGAGTATGTTCACTTTTTTCATGTACTGTAGTTCCATCTTATTTAAAAAATAATAATAATAATAATAATAATAATGACTGTTTTTTTTAATACAGGCAGAGCATTGAAAGATCTCTGTACTTTGTTTTCTCTCTCTCAGTGTGAGAAGCCAGTTCCAAGTTCCAGTTGTCTTTCCAGACTTAGTTGTTGTGACAAACTTTTGACCAGATAATTCAGTTCCCTGGGTGTAATTATTCAGTTGACTGCAGGCACATTTAGATTTAATTAAAAGTGAAAGCCCAATATCACTTGTCATTGCACCTGACACCCTGGCGTTAACTTTGCAGCTTTGCATTCATTAGAGCAGGCAGTCATTTTGTCACATCTCCTTTGGAATTGCCTAAAGTTGTATCTTATTTACAGCATAATCCTAGCAGAATATAGTGTACATCCTTAGGCATGAAAGTAACAAAACGGAGGTGTGTGTGTGTGTGTGTGTGTGTGTGTGTGTGTGTGTGTGTGTGTGTGTGTGTGTGTTTGCGTGTTTGCGTGTGTGTGTGTTGGCAGAGGCCTTCCAGGTTCCCCACAGTCATAACACGGTAGGAGCATGGCTGTGTCTTTGCACTGCCAATTATCACTCTGGAAATTGACTAAACAGACTAACTACATCACACACACAGTGTGTGGGGTGAGTGATGTGAGAAATCTGCTTTAAAGCTTGGTCTCTAATTAGATGAAACAGGAGAAAATAGATCTCACAAAACATCTTGCTCACCTTACATGGCCTCTGCCAGGTTTTGCTTGAAAGGCAGAGGCATCTTCAGCATATTTTCGACACTCTCTGAGAAGGCCAGATACATTTCCACTGTCATTTCTGATGTGGACTGACTCAGTGTTACCGGATTGCCGAAATCAAATTGAATTCTTTAGGACAGATAGCTACAACTCTTCAGGGAAATATCCAGAGACAATATACAGTCTGTACAACAGCAACAATTACAAATGAATAAAGATAGTGCTAAAGTAACTATTCCTAATATCGAGTACATCCCAGTGCTTAATGGTAAACACAGCACCTTGATGTGTGATCTGCCTTTTTATGAACACTGTTTTCCTGTGGAGAAATAGAGTTGTGCCTCTAACTGGACCAATAGCCTTGTTTGGTATGCAGGTCCACCTGCAGGTCCACCGGAGGCCCCAAACATAACAATTCATTGGCTCTAGTTCTCCTTTGTGTCAGATCCCACATTTCAACTCAATTAAACCCCATTTTATTTCAGAGCTGCATTTGCGGCATGAGTGTGACTAATTGAAAAGTGAACGGAAAGGAAAAGCAATTTTCTCACCTAGAAATGACTCACCTACTCATCACACAATGCATTTTTCTTTCTCAAATCTAACAAATGGTTCAAGCCTCTGCTCAAACTTAGGAACAGTGAGCCTCATTATCACGTTGGAAAGGTGGATGAATGATGCCTATTCATCCACCATTACATATCATAGGGATTTCTCTCTTTGTGCTCATTCGCCATTAGATGAGAAAATAAGAATGACATCATTTCACACAGACAGGGCAATTGTTAATTGTACAGTTAATTGTTCAAGTGTTATTGTTAAAGCCTCTTAATCCTAGGATTTAAGAGTGATTAACATTTGTTTTCATAAGATTAAACAATGGACTAAAAGCTGTCGTGTTAATCACAAGACATTCTTATAAACTAGGGGAATTTGTTCTTTTATTTCATGGTTAGCACCAATCAGTGCTAAAAGACTTGCACTCTCCTGGATAAGCTCTTGAAAGTAAGTCCATTCATACAAATAAATCTAATTTGACTTTGCCTTTGAGTCATTCCATTGGACCACCTCCACTACAGTATTATCAGGGAGTTTTTATAACTAACCCAAGATAGACAAGAGCCAGTCGTTTCCAACGGGAGAAAATGAATCACAGCGTGCAGAACAAGCAAGAAGGTAGGCAGAGTCAAACACCAGCTACTGAGATCTTTTTGGCGTTATTTGCATATTTCAGTTAGGGAACGCCTACTCTGGGAGGTGCGCGTGTGCACTCTAAGCAACGCACTTTTTTTGAAACTTTGGCAAAACGCAGTCCACTCTGTTACAGCTTTTAGTTTGGAAGCAGAAACCTGTATGGATGTTTCATCGATGAGAAAATCAACAGAATATCGGCCAAAATCCATCTCGCTTGATGTTCTCCCATTGCCGGCCACTGGGCTTCCATACTAGTGAGTGGAAATGCCAACCGGATGCTTCGCGTCTATGCATCCAGTTTAATATATGGCTCATCGTTCTCTCTGTGGTATTAGATTTTCTGTGATAGTGAGACACTTCCCTCTTGTGGTGAAAATGATCCTGTAGTTGTATGGAAGTCAAATGTTCTGGCTGCGCCACCCAGTGGTAAATTCTAAGTACTGCAATGAGAATACTGGTACACTGGTGGTCAACATTCATTCAAAACAACCACTCCTTCTGAAAGTAACGTCTTCGACAGAGGCGTGACAGTTGGTTATAGAGTGGGGAAATGACTAGTGAGAAGAAGCATCCTTTTCAGTCAACCTCAAAGATCCATTTACATTCTGCTCTGCAGAGGTTGGGTTTAGAGTTGAGGTTTAGGGAACGTGTTAAGGTTAGGATTCGAGTGGTTAACATAGACTCTGGCCATGGGAACTTATTTGTACATTTGAACTGTCCTGTTATGACCCGTATGACTGTGTTGAATATCACTCCCCTGACCACATTTTATAAAGTGCCTGGGGAAGCGAGGGCCTCCACCGTGGGAGATTTATGATATGGATGTATTTTATTATCAAGTAATAAAAGTGGTCCGAACATCTGTTTTA